>NW_026525468.1:62500-132500 GCF_943737925.1 Anopheles nili | reverse complement strand
GAAAGTTAGCCACGGTGGTGTTCTAACATCGGTACCTGGGACGCAAAAGCGTCGGACGCATGGTTTCGAGGCAATGTGCGAAAAACGGGCCAAAATGGTGCACGAACAAAGGGGCACGCGCTATATCTGGCAGAAGGAGAACTCTGCGAGGTGTTGTGTGTATGGACGAAAAGTAGGCATTACGGAGTTGAACAAACGCGCCGAAGACCGCAACTCGATATCTCCAACCGGCTGGTCGGTAGAGCGATTCCCAACACCCCATAGACACCGCAATGGGTGAAAATCGGCTAAGTCCCAATATGTACCTTCAGAGGGGCATATCTCGAAAACTACTCGTCAGATCGGGGCCAAATTCACAGAGAAGACACATGTCGAGGAGTTGTTTCGGATGAGCGATAGTGGTTTTTGGGTGAAAATGTACCCCTAAACCTTGTACAGAGAGGACCCCTTCCGTAGAGCAAAATCCTGAAGGTCGGGGTCGCGCAAGGGTCGACATGGGTCGAGGTGGACTATCATGCGAAACCACTTTTTTCGGTCCCTACGGTGCCCCTAGATGATGAAAAGTACAATCCGAGGTTGATTACGAACACTTTTGTGCACCCCCTTCCGTAGAGCAAAATCCTGAAGGTCGGGGTTGCGCACAAGTAGACCCCCTTCCGTAGAGCAAAATCCTGAAGGTCGGGGTCGCGCAAGGGTCGACATGGGTCGAGGTGGACTATCATGCGAAACCACTTTTTTCGGTCCCTACGGTGCCCCTAGATGATGAAAAGTACAATCCGAGGTTGATTACGAACACTTTTGTGCACCCCCTTCCGTAGAGCAAAATCCTGAAGGTCGGGGTCGCGCAAGGGTCGACATGGGTCGAGGTGGACTATCATGCGAAACCACTTTTTTCGGTCCCTACGGTGCCCCTAGATGATGAAAAGTACAATCCGAGGTTGATTACGAACACTTTTGTGCACCCCCTTCCGTAGAGCAAAATCCTGAAGGTCGGGGTTGCGCACAAGTAGACCCCCTTCCGTAGAGCAAAATCCTGAAGGTCGGGGTTGCGCACAAGTCGACCCCCTTCCGTAGAGCAAAATCCTGAAGGTCGGGGTTGCGCATAAGTAGACCCCCTTCCGTAGAGCAAAATCCTGAAGGTCGGGGTCGCGCAAGGGTCGACATGGGTCGAGGTGGACTATCATGCGAAACCACTTTTTTTGGTCCCTACGGTGCCCCTAGATGATGAAAAGTACAATCCGAGGTTGATTACGAACACTTTTGTGCACCCCCTTCCGTAGAGCAAAATCCTGAAGGTCGGGGTCGCGCAAGGGTCGACATGGGTCGAGGTGGACTATCATGCGAAACCACTTTTTTCGGTCCCTACGGTGCCCCTAGATGATGAAAAGTACAATCCGAGGTTGATTACGAACACTTTTGTGCACCCCCTTCCGTAGAGCAGAATCCTGAAGGTCGGGGTCGCACAAGTGTGCACCCCCTTCCGTAGAGCAAAATCCTGAAGGTCGGGGTCGCGCAAGGGTCGACATGGGTCGAGGTGGACTATCATGCGAAACCACTTTTTTCGGTCCCTACGGTGCCCCTAGATGATGAAAAGTACAATCCGAGGTTGATTACGAACACTTTTGTGCACCCCCTTCCGTAGAGCAAAATCCTGAAGGTCGGGGTCGCGCAATGGTAGACCCCTTCCGTAGAGCAAAATCCTGAAGGTCGGGGTCGCGCAAGGGTCGACATGGGTCGAGGTGGACTATCATGCGAAACCACTTTTTTCGGTCCCTACGGTGCCCCTAGATGATGAAAAGTACAATCCGAGGTTGATTACGAACACTTTTGTGCACCCCCTTCCGTAGAGCAAAATCCTGAAGGTCGGGGTCGCGCAAGGGTCGACATGGGTCGAGGTGGACTATCATGCGAAACCACTTTTTTCGGTCCCTACGGTGCCCCTAGATGATGAAAAGTACAATCCGAGGTTGATTACGAACACTTTTGTGCACCCCCTTCCGTAGAGCAAAATCCTGAAGGTCGGGGTTGCGCACAAGCAGACCCCCTTCCGTAGAGCAAAATCCTGAAGGTCGGGGTCGCGCAAGGGTCGACATGGGTCGAGGTGGACTATCATGCGAAACCACTTTTTTCGGTCCCTACGGTGCCCCTAGATGATGAAAAGTACAATCCGAGGTTGATTACGAACACTTTTGTGCACCCCCAAAAATGGCCAAAATCCTGAAGGTCGGGTTCTCGGGGCGGTCGAGGCCCTCGGACGTGCACGAAAAACCGGTACCCACGCCGAGCTTCAGAATTTGGTCTCCAGAGACTAAGTCCCAACCGAAACTGGCAACCCACAAAAGTATACCAAGGAGTGGTCGGATCGAGTTACAGTGTTCGAGAGTATTGACGAGGATGGTTATACGCAACTTTTTGCTAAAGGTGTCCAAGACCGTCAGACCCTTACTTACGGAGATATAAGACACGTGCGTGGTTGCTCGTGCCGAGCTTCAGAAATGTTGCTCCAGAGACTAAGTCCCAGAAAACCTTCGGACCCCAAAAACTCCCAGAAGGAGTCGTCGGATCGTTTCGCGATGTTCTAGTGAAATGTTCAGCTCGACGAAATGCAACTTTTACCTAAAGGGGTCCAAGACCGTCAGACGCTTAGGTACGGAGATACGGGCATGGGTCGGTTTTCCCCATACAAAATACCCCATGGAAAACTGCAAAACCCCAAAACAGGTCGAAGGAGTGGTCGGATCGTTTCGTGATGTTCTAGTGAAATGTTCCATTCGATAGGGCGCAACTTTTTGCTAAAGGTGTCCAAGACCGTCAGACCCTTACTTACGGAGATATAAGACACGTGCGTGGTTGCCCGTGCCGAGCTTCAGAAATGTTGCTCCAGAGACTAAGTCCCAGAAAACCTTCGGACCCCAAAAACTCCCAGAAGGAGTCGTCGGATCGTTTCGCGATGTTCTAATGAAATGTTCAGCTCGACGGAATGCAACTTTTACCTAAAGGGGTCCAAGACCGTCAGATGCTTAGGTACGGAGATACGGGCATGGGTCGGTTTTCCCCATACAAAATACCCCATGGAAAACTGCAAAACCCCAAAACAGGTCGAAGGAGTGGTCGGATCGTTTCGTGGTGTTCTAGTGAAATGTTCCATTCGATAGGGCGCAACTTTTTGCTAAAGGTGTCCAAGACCGTCAGACACTTACTTACGGAGATATAAGACACGTGCGTGGTTGCTCGTGCCGAGCTTCAGAAATGTTGCTCCAGAGACTAAGTCTCAGAAAACCTTCCGACCCCAAAAACTCCCAGAAGGAGTCGTCGGATCGTTTCGCGATGTTCTAGTGAAATGTTCAGCTCGACGGAATGCAACTTTTACCTAAAGGGGTCCAAGACCGTCAGACGCTTAGGTACGGAGATACGGGCATGGGTCGGTTTTCCCCATACAAAATACCCCATGGAAAACTGCAAAACCCCAAAACAGGTCGAAGGAGTGGTCGGATCGTTTCGTGGTGTTCTAGTGAAATGTTCCATTCGATAGGGCGCAACTTTTTGCTAAAGGTGTCCAAGACCGTCAGACCCTTACTTACGGAGATATAAGACACGTGCGTGGTTGCTCGTGCCGAGCTTCAGAAATGTTGCTCCAGAGACTAAGTCCCAGAAAACCTTCGGACCCCAAAAACTCCCAGAAGGAGTCGTCGGATCGTTTCGCGATGTTCTAGTGAAATGTTCAGCTCGACGGAATGCAACTTTTACCTAAAGGGGTCCAAGACCGTCAGACGCTTAGGTACGGAGATACGGGCATGGGTCGGTTTTCCCCATACAAAATACCCCATGGAAAACTGCAAAACCCCAAAACAGGTCGAAGGAGTGGTCGGATCGTTTCGTGGTGTTCTACTGACTTTTTAGGCTTACCGAGACACAACTTTCCGCAGAAGGGTGCAAAACTGTCAGACTCATAGTTTCGGAGATACAAGCATGGGTCATGTTTGCTCGTGCCGAGCTTCAGAATTTTCCATGGCCAAAAAGCCCTAGAATTTGACATTTCACTATTATAGGGAGGTATGGTTGTACTGAGTCGTCATAGAAAGTTTAGCCTCCTCATGTAAACTGACGATTCGATATCAGGGAGGTCGGGAGTTGTCGAAAAGAGACCCTAGGACCTAATACTAGACTCATGTAGGGGCAAGGTGTTTCGGCCCGTGGGTGACGGTTGTATGAAATTTGGGTGACGGCAACTACGACTGGTTCTGGTACCGGGAAGGTGTGTCCTGGTGTCCGGAGGCGTTTTAACGGTAGCTGGGGGGTCGGAACGGTGACCTAGGGTGGTTTTGGGCGAAATCACCTACCTCCACCGATGGTCAACCAGAGGCTAGTAGTACATGGAAAACACCCTGGGAAGGTGTACCAGGGCTCGGAGTAGTAGTAACAAGGGATGCCGCTGTCTCTAGGTCGCGGAACCACTGTGCTTGCCTGCAACACAGTCCTAGGGAGAGCGGCCGAAAGGTTCCGCACGGTGACTTGCACCCACCGGGAAAGGGGTCAAGTAGCCAAGAGGTGTCCAACCAAGGGTTAGTGGTACATGGAAAACACCCTGGGAAGCTGTCCCAGGGCTCGGAGTAGAGTGACTTGCACCCACCGGGAATCCACCGGCCCTCCACACGGGGGTCATCACGCGTGTGCGTAAGGTACCTGCAGCAGGTGCAGGTGCCTGAGTGCGTGCCATGGTGATGATGGTACCACCTAGTCGGGAGTGTGCGGGAGTCACACACCGGCTGCGCGCCACCTGTGGGAGCTTGCTCCTGCAAGGTGCCGCAAGTCGCTTGGGTAAGGCGACGCTGCACACACGTGGTGCTATGTGCAGAAGGGTGTGCTGCTGTTGTGGTGTGTCCTAGTGGGTGGTGTGCTTGTGCCCCAGACATGGGGTGCATGTGCGCTACTGGCTGGGGTGCACCATAGCTACCCGAATGGAGCGATAGAGAGGAGGTGAGCTTTAGCGGGTCAAGTCCATTGGGCTTGATCCGCGAAAAGCACCAAGTCCCGAAAGTCAAAGCCCGAGTTGCTATGGTGTGCGAAAAGCTGCATTTAATGTTGAAAAAAAGTACAAGTCCCAAAACTTGACTTCCCGAAAAATTTCAACTAGTTGCATAGCACCAGGCGTACACACGGAGGAGATTGTTGCGAGACGAACACGCTGTTGGAAGACAACCGAATGCACGCGGGATTGCTCACGGAGCAAGCGCAAGCACGCGAAACAGCTTGCACGGGTGATGGACCACATTGGACGAGTGACGGTTACCGGTTACCAGTGGGTTAGCCATGCTGTAACGGGCTAAGAGGCCTGTTAAGCCAGAGTGTACGGAGTTCAGATGGCTAGGTGCGCACGCAGGCATCGAGGTTTTGATGGTTTGCGCAGAGTTGTAGCACGGCAGAGAGCGCGCCGGAGCAGTTTCAGTCCAATCGGACGATGCGCGGGTGTTTTACAGAACATTGAAAGTTGTATGGAAGCAAACCCCTGGAAGTATGCAATATATGGGAAAACACGAAATACTCTCGGATGGAGGTGTCTGAGAAGTTTGGCGTATATGGACGAAAGTTAGCCACGGTGGTGTTCTAACATCACTACTTGGGACGCAAAAGCGTCGGACGCATGGTTTCGAGGCAATGTGCGAAAAACGGGCCAAAATGGTGCACGAACAAAGGGGCACGCGCTATATCTGGCAGAAGGAGAACTCTGCGAGGTGTTGTGTGTATGGACGAAAAGTAGGCATGACGGAGTTGAGCAAACGCGCCGAAGACCGGGAATCGATATCCCAAACCGGCTGGTCGGTAGAGCGATTCCCAACACCCCATAGACACCGCAATGGGTGAAAATCGGCTAAGTCCCAGAAATGGGTTTTCACCCAAAAACAGGGTGATGGAGACATTGCACGGAGTTGGCGTATATGGACGAAAGTTAGCCACGGTGGTGTTCTAACATCACTACTTGGGACGCAAAAGCGTCGGACGCATGGTTTCGAGGCAATGTGCGAAAAACGGGCCAAAACGGTGCACGAACAAAGGGGCACGCGCTATATCTGGCAGAAGGAGAACTCTGCGAGGTGTTGTGTGTATGGACGAAAAGTAGGCATTACGGAGTTGAGCAAACGCGCCGAAGACCGGGAATCGATATCTCCAACCGGCTGGTCGGTAGAGCGATTCCCAACACCCCATAGACACCGCAATGGGTGAAAATCGGCTAAGTCCCAGAAATGGGTTTTCACCCAAAAACCGGGTGATGGAGACATTGCACGGAGTTGGCGTATATGGACGAAAGTTAGCCACGGTGGTGTTATAACATCACTACTTGGGACGCAAAAGCGTCGGACGCATGGTTTCGAGGCAATGTGCGAAAAACGGGCCAAAATGGTGCACGAACAAAGGGGCACGCGCTATATCTGGCAGAAGGAGAACTCTGCGAGGTGTTGTGTGTATGGACGAAAAGTAGGCATTACGGAGTTGAGCAAACGCGCCAAAGACCGGGAATCGATATCTCCAACCGGCTGGTCGGTAGAGCGATTCCCAACACCCCATAGACACCGCAATGGGTGAAAATCGGCTAAGTCCCAGAAATGGGTTTTCACCCAAAAACAGGGTGATGGAGACATTGCACGGAGTTGGCGTATATGGACGAAAGTTAGCCACGGTGGTGTTCTAACATCGGTGCTTGGGACGCAAAAGCGTCGGACGCATGGTTTCGAGGCAATGTGCGAAAAACGGGCAAAAATGGTGCACGAACAAAGGGGCACGCGCTATATCTGGCAGAAGGAGAACTCTGCGAGGTGTTGTGTGTATGGACGAAAAGTAGGCATTACGAAGTTGAGCAAACGCGCCGAAGACCGGGAATCGATATCTCCAACCGGCTGGTCGGTAGAGCGATTCCCAACACCCCATAGACACCGCAATGGGTGAAAATCGGCTAAGTCCCAGAAATGGGTTTTCACCCAAAAACCGGGTGATGGAGACATTGCACGGAGTTGGCGTATATGGACGAAAGTTAGCCACGGTGGTGTTATAACATCACTACTTGGGACGCAAAAGCGTCGGACGCATGGTTTCGAGGCAATGTGCGAAAAACGGGCCAAAATGGTGCACGAACAAAGGGGCACGCGCTATATCTGGCAGAAGGAGAACTCTGCGAGGTGTTGTGTGTATGGACGAAAAGTAGGCATTACGAAGTTGAGCAAACGCGCCGAAGACCGCAACTCGATATCTCCAACCGGCTGGTCGGTAGAGCGATTCCCAACACCCCATAGACACCGCAATGGGTGAAAATCGGCTAAGTCCCAATATGTACCTTCAGAGGGGCATATCTCGAAAACTACTCGTCAGATCGGGGCCAAATTCACAGAGAAGACACATGTCGAGGAGTTGTTTCGGTTGAGCGATAGTGGTTTTTGGGTGAAAATGTACCCCTAAACCTTGTACAGAGAGGACCCCTTCCGTAGAGCAAAATCCTGAAGGTCGGGGTCGCGCAAGGGTCGACATGGGTCGAGGTGGACTATCATGCGAAACCACTTTTTTCGGTCCCTACGGTGCCCCTAGATGATGAAAAGTACAATCCGAGGTTGATTACGAACACTTTTGTGCACCCCCTTCCGTAGAGCAAAATCCTGAAGGTCGGGGTTGCGCACAAGTAGACCCCCTTCCGTAGAGCAAAATCCTGAAGGTCGGGGTCGCGCAAGGGTCGACATGGGTCGAGGTGGACTATCATGCGAAACCACTTTTTTCGGTCCCTACGATGCCCGTAGATGATGAAAAGTACAATCCGAGGTTGATTACGAACACTTTTGTGCACCCCCTTCCGTAGAGCAAAATCCTGAAGGTCGGGGTTGCGCACAAGTAGACCCCCTTCCGTAGAGCAAAATCCTGAAGGTCGGGGTCGCGCAAGGGTCGACATGGGTCGAGGTGGACTATCATGCGAAACCACTTTTTTCGGTCCCTACGGTGCCCCTAGATGATGAAAAGTACAATCCGAGGTTGATTACGAACACTTTTGTGCACCCCCTTCCGTAGAGCAAAATCCTGAAGGTCGGGGTTGCGCACAAGTCGACCCCCTTCCGTAGAGCAAAATCCTGAAGGTCGGGGTCGCGCAAGGGTCGACATGGGTCGAGGTGGACTATCATGCGAAACCACTTTTTTCGGTCCCTACGGTGCCCCTAGATGATGAAAAGTACAATCCGAGGTTGATTACGAACACTTTTGTGCACCCCCTTCCGTAGAGCAAAATCCTGAAGGTCGGGGTTGCGCACAAGTCGACCCCCTTCCGTAGAGCAAAATCCTGAAGGTCGGGGTCGCGCAAGGGTCGACATGGGTCGAGGTGGACTATCATGCGAAACCACTTTTTTCGGTCCCTACGGTGCCCCTAGATGATGAAAAGTACAATCCGAGGTTGATTACGAACACTTTTGTGCACCCCCTTCCGTAGAGCAAAATCCTGAAGGTCGGGGTCGCACAAGTGTGCACCCCCTTCCGTAGAGCAAAATCCTGAAGGTCGGGGTCGCGCAAGGGTCGACATGGGTCGAGGTGGACTATCATGCGAAACCACTTTTTTCGGTCCCTACGGTGCCCCTAGATGATGAAAAGTACAATCCGAGGTTGATTACGAACACTTTTGTGCACCCCCTTCCGTAGAGCAAAATCCTGAAGGTCGGGGTCGCGCAAGGGTCGACATGGGTCGAGGTGGACTATCATGCGAAACCACTTTTTTCGGTCCCTACGGTGCCCCTAGATGATGAAAAGTACAATCCGAGGTTGATTACGAACACTTTTGTGCACCCCCTTCCGTAGAGCAAAATCCTGAAGGTCGGGGTTGCGCACAAGTAGACCCCCTTCCGTAGAGCAAAATCCTGAAGGTCGGGGTCGCGCAAGGGTCGACATGGGTCGAGGTGGACTATCATGCGAAACCACTTTTTTCGGTCCCTACGGTGCCCCTAGATGATGAAAAGTACAATCCGAGGTTGATTACGAACACTTTTGTGCACCCCCTTCCGTAGAGCAAAATCCTGAAGGTCGGGGTTGCGCACAAGTAGACCCCCTTCCGTAGAGCAAAATCCTGAAGGTCGGGGTTGCGCACAAGTCGACCCCCTTCCGTAGAGCAAAATCCTGAAGGTCGGGGTTGCGCATAAGTAGACCCCCTTCCGTAGAGCAAAATCCTGAAGGTCGGGGTCGCGCAAGGGTCGACATGGGTCGAGGTGGACTATCATGCGAAACCACTTTTTTTGGTCCCTACGGTGCCCCTAGATGATGAAAAGTACAATCCGAGGTTGATTACGAACACTTTTGTGCACCCCCTTCCGTAGAGCAAAATCCTGAAGGTCGGGGTCGCGCAAGGGTCGACATGGGTCGAGGTGGACTATCATGCGAAACCACTTTTTTCGGTCCCTACGGTGCCCCTAGATGATGAAAAGTACAATCCGAGGTTGATTACGAACACTTTTGTGCACCCCCTTCCGTAGAGCAGAATCCTGAAGGTCGGGGTCGCACAAGTGTGCACCCCCTTCCGTAGAGCAAAATCCTGAAGGTCGGGGTCGCGCAAGGGTCGACATGGGTCGAGGTGGACTATCATGCGAAACCACTTTTTTCGGTCCCTACGGTGCCCCTAGATGATGAAAAGTACAATCCGAGGTTGATTACGAACACTTTTGTGCACCCCCTTCCGTAGAGCAAAATCCTGAAGGTCGGGGTCGCGCAATGGTAGACCCCTTCCGTAGAGCAAAATCCTGAAGGTCGGGGTCGCGCAAGGGTCGACATGGGTCGAGGTGGACTATCATGCGAAACCACTTTTTTCGGTCCCTACGGTGCCCCTAGATGATGAAAAGTACAATCCGAGGTTGATTACGAACACTTTTGTGCACCCCCTTCCGTAGAGCAAAATCCTGAAGGTCGGGGTCGCGCAAGGGTCGACATGGGTCGAGGTGGACTATCATGCGAAACCACTTTTTTCGGTCCCTACGGTGCCCCTAGATGATGAAAAGTACAATCCGAGGTTGATTACGAACACTTTTGTGCACCCCCTTCCGTAGAGCAAAATCCTGAAGGTCGGGGTTGCGCACAAGCAGACCCCCTTCCGTAGAGCAAAATCCTGAAGGTCGGGGTCGCGCAAGGGTCGACATGGGTCGAGGTGGACTATCATGCGAAACCACTTTTTTCGGTCCCTACGGTGCCCCTAGATGATGAAAAGTACAATCCGAGGTTGATTACGAACACTTTTGTGCACCCCCAAAAATGGCCAAAATCCTGAAGGTCGGGTTCTCGGGGCGGTCGAGGCCCTCGGACGTGCACGAAAAACCGGTACCCACGCCGAGCTTCAGAATTTGGTCTCCAGAGACTAAGTCCCAACCGAAACTGGCAACCCACAAAAGTATACCAAGGAGTGGTCGGATCGAGTTACAGTGTTCGAGAGTATTGACGAGGATGGTTATACGCAACTTTTTGCTAAAGGTGTCCAAGACCGTCAGACCCTTACTTACGGAGATATAAGACACGTGCGTGGTTGCTCGTGCCGAGCTTCAGAAATGTTGCTCCAGAGACTAAGTCCCAGAAAACCTTCGGACCCCAAAAACTCCCAGAAGGAGTCGTCGGATCGTTTCGCGATGTTCTAGTGAAATGTTCAGCTCGACGAAATGCAACTTTTACCTAAAGGGGTCCAAGACCGTCAGACGCTTAGGTACGGAGATACGGGCATGGGTCGGTTTTCCCCATACAAAATACCCCATGGAAAACTGCAAAACCCCAAAACAGGTCGAAGGAGTGGTCGGATCGTTTCGTGATGTTCTAGTGAAATGTTCCATTCGATAGGGCGCAACTTTTTGCTAAAGGTGTCCAAGACCGTCAGACCCTTACTTACGGAGATATAAGACACGTGCGTGGTTGCCCGTGCCGAGCTTCAGAAATGTTGCTCCAGAGACTAAGTCCCAGAAAACCTTCGGACCCCAAAAACTCCCAGAAGGAGTCGTCGGATCGTTTCGCGATGTTCTAATGAAATGTTCAGCTCGACGGAATGCAACTTTTACCTAAAGGGGTCCAAGACCGTCAGATGCTTAGGTACGGAGATACGGGCATGGGTCGGTTTTCCCCATACAAAATACCCCATGGAAAACTGCAAAACCCCAAAACAGGTCGAAGGAGTGGTCGGATCGTTTCGTGGTGTTCTAGTGAAATGTTCCATTCGATAGGGCGCAACTTTTTGCTAAAGGTGTCCAAGACCGTCAGACACTTACTTACGGAGATATAAGACACGTGCGTGGTTGCTCGTGCCGAGCTTCAGAAATGTTGCTCCAGAGACTAAGTCTCAGAAAACCTTCCGACCCCAAAAACTCCCAGAAGGAGTCGTCGGATCGTTTCGCGATGTTCTAGTGAAATGTTCAGCTCGACGGAATGCAACTTTTACCTAAAGGGGTCCAAGACCGTCAGACGCTTAGGTACGGAGATACGGGCATGGGTCGGTTTTCCCCATACAAAATACCCCATGGAAAACTGCAAAACCCCAAAACAGGTCGAAGGAGTGGTCGGATCGTTTCGTGGTGTTCTAGTGAAATGTTCCATTCGATAGGGCGCAACTTTTTGCTAAAGGTGTCCAAGACCGTCAGACCCTTACTTACGGAGATATAAGACACGTGCGTGGTTGCTCGTGCCGAGCTTCAGAAATGTTGCTCCAGAGACTAAGTCCCAGAAAACCTTCGGACCCCAAAAACTCCCAGAAGGAGTCGTCGGATCGTTTCGCGATGTTCTAGTGAAATGTTCAGCTCGACGGAATGCAACTTTTACCTAAAGGGGTCCAAGACCGTCAGACGCTTAGGTACGGAGATACGGGCATGGGTCGGTTTTCCCCATACAAAATACCCCATGGAAAACTGCAAAACCCCAAAACAGGTCGAAGGAGTGGTCGGATCGTTTCGTGGTGTTCTACTGACTTTTTAGGCTTACCGAGACACAACTTTCCGCAGAAGGGTGCAAAACTGTCAGACTCATAGTTTCGGAGATACAAGCATGGGTCATGTTTGCTCGTGCCGAGCTTCAGAATTTTCCATGGCCAAAAAGCCCTAGAATTTGACATTTCACTATTATAGGGAGGTATGGTTGTACTGAGTCGTCATAGAAAGTTTAGCCTCCTCATGTAAACTGACGATTCGATATCAGGGAGGTCGGGAGTTGTCGAAAAGAGACCCTAGGACCTAATACTAGACTCATGTAGGGGCAAGGTGTTTCGGCCCGTGGGTGACGGTTGTATGAAATTTGGGTGACGGCAACTACGACTGGTTCTGGTACCGGGAAGGTGTGTCCTGGTGTCCGGAGGCGTTTTAACGGTAGCTGGGGGGTCGGAACGGTGACCTAGGGTGGTTTTGGGCGAAATCACCTACCTCCACCGATGGTCAACCAGAGGCTAGTAGTACATGGAAAACACCCTGGGAAGGTGTACCAGGGCTCGGAGTAGTAGTAACAAGGGATGCCGCTGTCTCTAGGTCGCGGAACCACTGTGCTTGCCTGCAACACAGTCCTAGGGAGAGCGGCCGAAAGGTTCCGCACGGTGACTTGCACCCACCGGGAAAGGGGTCAAGTAGCCAAGAGGTGTCCAACCAAGGGTTAGTGGTACATGGAAAACACCCTGGGAAGCTGTCCCAGGGCTCGGAGTAGAGTGACTTGCACCCACCGGGAATCCACCGGCCCTCCACACGGGGGTCATCACGCGTGTGCGTAAGGTACCTGCAGCAGGTGCAGGTGCCTGAGTGCGTGCCATGGTGATGATGGTACCACCTAGTCGGGAGTGTGCGGGAGTCACACACCGGCTGCGCGCCACCTGTGGGAGCTTGCTCCTGCAAGGTGCCGCAAGTCGCTTGGGTAAGGCGACGCTGCACACACGTGGTGCTATGTGCAGAAGGGTGTGCTGCTGTTGTGGTGTGTCCTAGTGGGTGGTGTGCTTGTGCCCCAGACATGGGGTGCATGTGCGCTACTGGCTGGGGTGCACCATAGCTACCCGAATGGAGCGATAGAGAGGAGGTGAGCTTTAGCGGGTCAAGTCCATTGGGCTTGATCCGCGAAAAGCACCAAGTCCCGAAAGTCAAAGCCCGAGTTGCTATGGTGTGCGAAAAGCTGCATTTAATGTTGAAAAAAAGTACAAGTCCCAAAACTTGACTTCCCGAAAAATTTCAACTAGTTGCATAGCACCAGGCGTACACACGGAGGAGATTGTTGCGAGACGAACACGCTGTTGGAAGACAACCGAATGCACGCGGGATTGCTCACGGAGCAAGCGCAAGCACGCGAAACAGCTTGCACGGGTGATGGACCACATTGGACGAGTGACGGTTACCGGTTACCAGTGGGTTAGCCATGCTGTAACGGGCTAAGAGGCCTGTTAAGCCAGAGTGTACGGAGTTCAGATGGCTAGGTGCGCACGCAGGCATCGAGGTTTTGATGGTTTGCGCAGAGTTGTAGCACGGCAGAGAGCGCGCCGGAGCAGTTTCAGTCCAATCGGACGATGCGCGGGTGTTTTACAGAACATTGAAAGTTGTATGGAAGCAAACCCCTGGAAGTATGCAATATATGGGAAAACACGAAATACTCTCGGATGGAGGTGTCTGAGAAGTTTGGCGTATATGGACGAAAGTTAGCCACGGTGGTGTTCTAACATCACTACTTGGGACGCAAAAGCGTCGGACGCATGGTTTCGAGGCAATGTGCGAAAAACGGGCCAAAATGGTGCACGAACAAAGGGGCACGCGCTATATCTGGCAGAAGGAGAACTCTGCGAGGTGTTGTGTGTATGGACGAAAAGTAGGCATGACGGAGTTGAGCAAACGCGCCGAAGACCGGGAATCGATATCCCAAACCGGCTGGTCGGTAGAGCGATTCCCAACACCCCATAGACACCGCAATGGGTGAAAATCGGCTAAGTCCCAGAAATGGGTTTTCACCCAAAAACAGGGTGATGGAGACATTGCACGGAGTTGGCGTATATGGACGAAAGTTAGCCACGGTGGTGTTCTAACATCACTACTTGGGACGCAAAAGCGTCGGACGCATGGTTTCGAGGCAATGTGCGAAAAACGGGCCAAAACGGTGCACGAACAAAGGGGCACGCGCTATATCTGGCAGAAGGAGAACTCTGCGAGGTGTTGTGTGTATGGACGAAAAGTAGGCATTACGGAGTTGAGCAAACGCGCCGAAGACCGGGAATCGATATCTCCAACCGGCTGGTCGGTAGAGCGATTCCCAACACCCCATAGACACCGCAATGGGTGAAAATCGGCTAAGTCCCAGAAATGGGTTTTCACCCAAAAACCGGGTGATGGAGACATTGCACGGAGTTGGCGTATATGGACGAAAGTTAGCCACGGTGGTGTTATAACACCACTACTTGGGACGCAAAAGCGTCGGACGCATGGTTTCGAGGCAATGTGCGAAAAACGGGCCAAAATGGTGCACGAACAAAGGGGCACGCGCTATATCTGGCAGAAGGAGAACTCTGCGAGGTGTTGTGTGTATGGACGAAAAGTAGGCATTACGGAGTTGAGCAAACGCGCCGAAGACCGGGAATCGATATCTCCAACCGGCTGGTCGGTAGAGCGATTCCCAACACCCCATAGACACCGCAATGGGTGAAAATCGGCTAAGTCCCAGAAATGGGTTTTCACCCAAAAACAGGGTGATGGAGACATTGCACGGAGTTGGCGTATATGGACGAAAGTTAGCCACGGTGGTGTTCTAACATCGGTGCTTGGGACGCAAAAGCGTCGGACGCATGGTTTCGAGGCAATGTGCGAAAAACGGGCAAAAATGGTGCACGAACAAAGGGGCACGCGCTATATCTGGCAGAAGGAGAACTCTGCGAGGTGTTGTGTGTATGGACGAAATGTAGGCATTACGAAGTTGAGCAAACGCGCCGAAGACCGGGAATCGATATCTCCAACCGGCTGGTCGGTAGAGCGATTCCCAACACCCCATAGACACCGCAATGGGTGAAAATCGGCTAAGTCCCAGAAATGGGTTTTCACCCAAAAACCGGGTGATGGAGACATTGCACGGAGTTGGCGTATATGGACGAAAGTTAGCCACGGTGGTGTTATAACATCACTACTTGGGACGCAAAAGCGTCGGACGCATGGTTTCGAGGCAATGTGCGAAAAACGGGCCAAAATGGTGCACGAACAAAGGGGCACGCGCTATATCTGGCAGAAGGAGAACTCTGCGAGGTGTTGTGTGTATGGACGAAAAGTAGGCATTACGAAGTTGAGCAAACGCGCCGAAGACCGCAACTCGATATCTCCAACCGGCTGGTCGGTAGAGCGATTCCCAACACCCCATAGACACCGCAATGGGTGAAAATCGGCTAAGTCCCAATATGTACCTTCAGAGGGGCATATCTCGAAAACTACTCGTCAGATCGGGGCCAAATTCACAGAGAAGACACATGTCGAGGAGTTGTTTCGGTTGAGCGATAGTGGTTTTTGGGTGAAAATGTACCCCTAAACCTTGTACAGAGAGGACCCCTTCCGTAGAGCAAAATCCTGAAGGTCGGGGTCGCGCAAGGGTCGACATGGGTCGAGGTGGACTATCATGCGAAACCACTTTTTTCGGTCCCTACGGTGCCCCTAGATGATGAAAAGTACAATCCGAGGTTGATTACGAACACTTTTGTGCACCCCCTTCCGTAGAGCAAAATCCTGAAGGTCGGGGTTGCGCACAAGTAGACCCCCTTCCGTAGAGCAAAATCCTGAAGGTCGGGGTCGCGCAAGGGTCGACATGGGTCGAGGTGGACTATCATGCGAAACCACTTTTTTCGGTCCCTACGATGCCCGTAGATGATGAAAAGTACAATCCGAGGTTGATTACGAACACTTTTGTGCACCCCCTTCCGTAGAGCAAAATCCTGAAGGTCGGGGTTGCGCACAAGTAGACCCCCTTCCGTAGAGCAAAATCCTGAAGGTCGGGGTCGCGCAAGGGTCGACATGGGTCGAGGTGGACTATCATGCGAAACCACTTTTTTCGGTCCCTACGGTGCCCCTAGATGATGAAAAGTACAATCCGAGGTTGATTACGAACACTTTTGTGCACCCCCTTCCGTAGAGCAAAATCCTGAAGGTCGGGGTTGCGCACAAGTCGACCCCCTTCCGTAGAGCAAAATCCTGAAGGTCGGGGTCGCGCAAGGGTCGACATGGGTCGAGGTGGACTATCATGCGAAACCACTTTTTTCGGTCCCTACGGTGCCCCTAGATGATGAAAAGTACAATCCGAGGTTGATTACGAACACTTTTGTGCACCCCCTTCCGTAGAGCAAAATCCTGAAGGTCGGGGTTGCGCACAAGTCGACCCCCTTCCGTAGAGCAAAATCCTGAAGGTCGGGGTCGCGCAAGGGTCGACATGGGTCGAGGTGGACTATCATGCGAAACCACTTTTTTCGGTCCCTACGGTGCCCCTAGATGATGAAAAGTACAATCCGAGGTTGATTACGAACACTTTTGTGCACCCCCTTCCGTAGAGCAAAATCCTGAAGGTCGGGGTCGCACAAGTGTGCACCCCCTTCCGTAGAGCAAAATCCTGAAGGTCGGGGTCGCGCAAGGGTCGACATGGGTCGAGGTGGACTATCATGCGAAACCACTTTTTTCGGTCCCTACGGTGCCCCTAGATGATGAAAAGTACAATCCGAGGTTGATTACGAACACTTTTGTGCACCCCCTTCCGTAGAGCAAAATCCTGAAGGTCGGGGTCGCGCAAGGGTCGACATGGGTCGAGGTGGACTATCATGCGAAACCACTTTTTTCGGTCCCTACGGTGCCCCTAGATGATGAAAAGTACAATCCGAGGTTGATTACGAACACTTTTGTGCACCCCCTTCCGTAGAGCAAAATCCTGAAGGTCGGGGTTGCGCACAAGTAGACCCCCTTCCGTAGAGCAAAATCCTGAAGGTCGGGGTCGCGCAAGGGTCGACATGGGTCGAGGTGGACTATCATGCGAAACCACTTTTTTCGGTCCCTACGGTGCCCCTAGATGATGAAAAGTACAATCCGAGGTTGATTACGAACACTTTTGTGCACCCCCTTCCGTAGAGCAAAATCCTGAAGGTCGGGGTTGCGCACAAGTAGACCCCCTTCCGTAGAGCAAAATCCTGAAGGTCGGGGTCGCGCAAGGGTCGACATGGGTCGAGGTGGACTATCATGCGAAACCACTTTTTTCGGTCCCTACGGTGCCCCTAGATGATGAAAAGTACAATCCGAGGTTGATTACGAACACTTTTGTGCACCCCCTTCCGTAGAGCAAAATCCAGAAGGTCGGGGTTGCGCACAAGTAGACCCCCATCCCTAGAGCAAAATCCTGAAGGTCGGGGTCGCGCAAGGGTCGACATGGGTCGAGGTGGACTATCATGCGAAACCACTTTTTTCGGTCCCTACGGTGCCCCTAGATGATGAAAAGTACAATCCGAGGTTGATTACGAACACTTTTGTGCACCCCCTTCCGTAGAGCAAAATCCTGAAGGTCGGGGTCGAGCAAGGGTAGACCCCTTCCGTAGAGCAAAATCCTGAAGGTCGGGGTTGCGCACAAGTAGACCCCCTTCCGTAGAGCAAAATCCTGAAGGTCGGGGTCGCGCAAGGGTCGACATGGGTCGAGGTGGACTATCATGCGAAACCACTTTTTTCGGTCCCTACGGTGCCCCTAGATGATGAAAAGTACAATCCGAGGTTGATTACGAACACTTTTGTGCACCCCCTTCCGTAGAGCAAAATCCTGAAGGTCGGGGTTGCGCACAAGTAGACCCCCTTCCGTAGAGCAAAATCCTGAAGGTCGGGGTCGCGCAAGGGTCGACATGGGTCGAGGTGGACTATCATGCGAAACCACTTTTTTCGGTCCCTACGGTGCCCCTAGATGATGAAAAGTACAATCCGAGGTTGATTACGAACACTTTTGTGCACCCCCTTCCGTAGAGCAAAATCCTGAAGGTCGGGGTCGAGCAAGGGTAGACCCCTTCCGTAGAGCAAAATCCTGAAGGTCGGGGTTGCGCACAAGTAGACCCCCTTCCGTAGAGCAAAATCCTGAAGGTCGGGGTCGCGCAAGGGTAGACCCCTTCCGTAGAGCAAAATCCTGAAGGTCGGGGTCGCGCAAGGGTCGACATGGGTCGAGGTGGACTATCATGCGAAACCACTTTTTTCGGTCCCTACGGTGCCCCTAGATGATGAAAAGTACAATCCGAGGTTGATTACGAACACTTTTGTGCACCCCCTTCCGTAGAGCAAAATCCTGAAGGTCGGGGTCGCGCAAGGGTCGACATGGGTCGAGGTGGACTATCATGCGAAACCACTTTTTTCGGTCCCTACGGTGCCCCTAGATGATGAAAAGTACAATCCGAGGTTGATTACGAACACTTTTGTGCACCCCCTTCCGTAGAGCAAAATCCTGAAGGTCGGGGTCGAGCAAGGGTAGACCCCTTCCGTAGAGCAAAATCCTGAAGGTCGGGGTCGCGCAAGGGTCGACATGGGTCGAGGTGGACTATCATGCGAAACCACTTTTTTCGGTCCCTACGGTGCCCCTAGATGATGAAAAGTACAATCCGAGGTTGATTACGAACACTTTTGTGCACCCCCTTCCGTAGAGCAAAATCCTGAAGGTCGGGGTCGCACAAGTGTGCACCCCCTTCCGTAGAGCAAAATCCTGAAGGTCGGGGTCGCGCAAGGGTCGACATGGGTCGAGGTGGACTATCATGCGAAACCACTTTTTTCGGTCCCTACGGTGCCCCTAGATGATGAAAAGTACAATCCGAGGTTGATTACGAACACTTTTGTGCACCCCCTTCCGTAGAGCAAAATCCTGAAGGTCGGGGTCGCGCAAGGGTCGACATGGGTCGAGGTGGACTATCATGCGAAACCACTTTTTTCGGTCCCTACGGTGCCCCTAGATGATGAAAAGTACAATCCGAGGTTGATTACGAACACTTTTGTGCACCCCCTTCCGTAGAGCAAAATCCTGAAGGTCGGGGTCGCACAAGTGTGCACCCCCTTCCGTAGAGCAAAATCCTGAAGGTCGGGGTCGCGCAAGGGTCGACATGGGTCGAGGTGGACTATCATGCGAAACCACTTTTTTCGGTCCCTACGGTGCCCCTAGATGATGAAAAGTACAATCCGAGGTTGATTACGAACACTTTTGTGCACCCCCTTCCGTAGAGCAAAATCCTGAAGGTCGGGGTCGAGCAAGGGTAGACCCCTTCCGTAGAGCAAAATCCTGAAGGTCGGGGTCGCGCAAGGGTCGACATGGGTCGAGGTGGACTATCATGCGAAACCACTTTTTTCGGTCCCTACGGTGCCCCTAGATGATGAAAAGTACAATCCGAGGTTGATTACGAACACTTTTGTGCACCCCCTTCCGTAGAGCAAAATCCTGAAGGTCGGGGTCGCGCAAGGGTCGACATGGGTCGAGGTGGACTATCATGCGAAACCACTTTTTTCGGTCCCTACGGTGCCCCTAGATGATGAAAAGTACAATCCGAGGTTGATTACGAACACTTTTGTGCACCCCCTTCCGTAGAGCAAAATCCTGAAGGTCGGGGTTGCGCACAAGTAGACCCCCTTCCGTAGAGCAAAATCCTGAAGGTCGGGGTCGCGCAAGGGTCGACATGGGTCGAGGTGGACTATCATGCGAAACCACTTTTTTCGGTCCCTACGGTGCCCCTAGATGATGAAAAGTACAATCCGAGGTTGATTACGAACACTTTTGTGCACCCCCTTCCGTAGAGCAAAATCCTGAAGGTCGGGGTCGCGCAAGGGTCGACATGGGTCGAGGTGGACTATCATGCGAAACCACTTTTTTCGGTCCCTACGGTGCCCCTAGATGATGAAAAGTACAATCCGAGGTTGATTACGAACACTTTTGTGCACCCCCTTCCGTAGAGCAAAATCCTGAAGGTCGGGGTCGCACAAGTGTGCACCCCCTTCCGTAGAGCAAAATCCTGAAGGTCGGGGTCGCGCAAGGGTCGACATGGGTCGAGGTGGACTATCATGCGAAACCACTTTTTTCGGTCCCTACGGTGCCCCTAGATGATGAAAAGTACAATCCGAGGTTGATTACGAACACTTTTGTGCACCCCCTTCCGTAGAGCAAAATCCTGAAGGTCGGGGTCGCGCAAGGGTCGACATGGGTCGAGGTGGACTATCATGCGAAACCACTTTTTTCGGTCCCTACGGTGCCCCTAGATGATGAAAAGTACAATCCGAGGTTGATTACGAACACTTTTGTGCACCCCCTTCCGTAGAGCAAAATCCTGAAGGTCGGGGTCGCGCAAGGGTCGACATGGGTCGAGGTGGACTATCATGCGAAACCACTTTTTTCGGTCCCTACGGTGCCCCTAGATGATGAAAAGTACAATCCGAGGTTGATTACGAACACTTTTGTGCACCCCCTTCCGTAGAGCAAAATCCTGAAGGTCGGGGTCGCGCAAGGGTAGACCCCTTCCGTAGAGCAAAATCCTGAAGGTCGGGGTCGCGCAAGGGTCGACATGGGTCGAGGTGGACTATCATGCGAAACCACTTTTTTCGGTCCCTACGGTGCCCCTAGATGATGAAAAGTACAATCCGAGGTTGATTACGAACACTTTTGTGCACCCCCTTCCGTAGAGCAAAATCCTGAAGGTCGGGGTCGCACAAGTGTGCACCCCCTTCCGTAGAGCAAAATCCTGAAGGTCGGGGTCGCGCAAGGGTCGACATGGGTCGAGGTGGACTATCATGCGAAACCACTTTTTTCGGTCCCTACGGTGCCCCTAGATGATGAAAAGTACAATCCGAGGTTGATTACGAACACTTTTGTGCACCCCCTTCCGTAGAGCAAAATCCTGAAGGTCGGGGTGGCGCACGGGTAGACCCCTTCCGTAGAGCAAAATCCTGAAGGTCGGGGTCGCGCAAGGGTCGACATGGGTCGAGGTGGACTATCATGCGAAACCACTTTTTTCGGTCCCTACGGTGCCCCTAGATGATGAAAAGTACAATCCGAGGTTGATTACGAACACTTTTGTGCACCCCCTTCCGTAGAGCAAAATCCTGAAGGTCGGGGTCGCGCAAGGGTCGACATGGGTCGAGGTGGACTATCATGCGAAACCACTTTTTTCGGTCCCTACGGTGCCCCTAGATGATGAAAAGTACAATCCGAGGTTGATTACGAACACTTTTGTGCACCCCCTTCCGTAGAGCAAAATCCTGAAGGTCGGGGTCGCGCAAGGGTCGACATGGGTCGAGGTGGACTATCATGCGAAACCACTTTTTTCGGTCCCTACGGTGCCCCTAGATGATGAAAAGTACAATCCGAGGTTGATTACGAACACTTTTGTGCACCCCCTTCCGTAGAGCAAAATCCTGAAGGTCGGGGTTGCGCACAAGTAGACCCCCTTCCGTAGAGCAAAATCCTGAAGGTCGGGGTCGCGCAAGGGTCGACATGGGTCGAGGTGGACTATCATGCGAAACCACTTTTTTCGGTCCCTACGGTGCCCCTAGATGATGAAAAGTACAATCCGAGGTTGATTACGAACACTTTTGTGCACCCCCTTCCGTAGAGCAAAATCCTGAAGGTCGGGGTTGCGCACAAGTCGACCCCCTTCCGTAGAGCAAAATCCTGAAGGTCGGGGTCGCGCACAAGTGTGCACCCCCTTACGTAGAGCAAAATCCTGAAGGTCGGGGTCGCGCAAGGGTCGACATGGGTCGAGGTGGACTATCATGCGAAACCACTTTTTTCGGTCCCTACGGTGCCCCTAGATGATGAAAAGTACAATCCGAGGTTGATTACGAACACTTTTGTGCACCCCCTTCCGTAGAGCAAAATCCTGAAGGTCGGGGTTGCGCACAAGTCGACCCCCTTCCGTAGAGCAAAATCCTGAAGGTCGGGGTCGCGCAAGGGTCGACATGGGTCGAGGTGGACTATCATGCGAAACCACTTTTTTCGGTCCCTACGGTGCCCCTAGATGATGAAAAGTACAATCCGAGGTTGATTACGAACACTTTTGTGCACCCCCTTCCGTAGAGCAAAATCCTGAAGGTCGGGGTTGCGCACAAGTAGACCCCCTTCCGTAGAGCAAAATCCTGAAGGTCGGGGTGGCGCAAGGGTCGACATGGGTCGAGGTGGACTATCATGCGAAACCACTTTTTTCGGTCCCTACGGTGCCCCTAGATGATGAAAAGTACAATCCGAGGTTGATTACGAACACTTTTGTGCACCCCCTTCCGTAGAGCAAAATCCTGCAGGTCGGGGTTGCGCACAAGTAGACCCCCTTCCGTAGAGCAAAATCCTGAAGGTCGGGGTTGCGCACAAGTCGACCCCCTTCCGTAGAGCAAAATCCTGAAGGTCGGGGTCGCGCAAGGGTCGACATGGGTCGAGGTGGACTATCATGCGAAACCACTTTTTTCGGTCCCTACGGTGCCCCTAGATGATGAAAAGTACAATCCGAGGTTGATTACGAACACTTTTGTGCACCCCCTTCCGTAGAGCAAAATCCTGAAGGTCGGGGTTGCGCACAAGTCGACCCCCTTCCGTAGAGCAAAATCCTGCAGGTCGGGGTTGCGCACAAGTAGACCCCCTTCCGTAGAGCAAAATCCTGAAGGTCGGGGTTGCGCACAAGTAGACCCCCTTCCGTAGAGCAAAATCCTGAAGGTCGGGGTCGCGCAAGGGTCGACATGGGTCGAGGTGGACTATCATGCGAAACCACTTTTTTCGGTCCCTACGGTGCCCCTAGATGATGAAAAGTACAATCCGAGGTTGATTACGAACACTTTTGTGCACCCCCTTCCGTAGAGCAAAATCCTGAAGGTCGGGGTTGCGCACAAAGAGACCCCCTTCCGTAGAGCAAAATCCTGAAGGTCGGGGTTGCGCACAAGTAGACCCCCTTCCGTAGAGCAAAATCCTGAAGGTCGGGGTCGCGCAAGGGTCGACATGGGTCGAGGTGGACTATCATGCGAAACCACTTTTTTCGGTCCCTACGGTGCCCCTAGATGATGAAAAGTACAATCCGAGGTTGATTACGAACACTTTTGTGCACCCCCTTCCGTAGAGCAAAATCCTGAAGGTCGGGGTTGCGCACAAGTAGACCCCCTTCCGTAGAGCAAAATCCTGAAGGTCGGGGTCGCGCAAGGGTCGACATGGGTCGAGGTGGACTATCATGCGAAACCACTTTTTTCGGTCCCTACGGTGCCCCTAGATGATGAAAAGTACAATCCGAGGTTGATTACGAACACTTTTGTGCACCCCCTTCCGTAGAGCAAAATCCTGAAGGTCGGGGTTGCGCACAAGTAGACCCCCTTCCGTAGAGCAAAATCCTGAAGGTCGGGGTCGCGCAAGGGTCGACATGGGTCGAGGTGGACTATCATGCGAAACCACTTTTTTCGGTCCCTACGGTGCCCCTAGATGATGAAAAGTACAATCCGAGGTTGATTACGAACACTTTTGTGCACCCCCTTCCGTAGAGCAAAATCCTGAAGGTCGGGGTCGCGCAAGGGTCGACATGGGTCGAGGTGGACTATCATGCGAAACCACTTTTTTCGGTCCCTACGGTGCCCCTAGATGATGAAAAGTACAATCCGAGGTTGATTACGAACACTTTTGTGCACCCCCTTCCGTAGAGCAAAATCCTGAAGGTCGGGGTTGCGCACAAGTAGACCCCCTTCCGTAGAGCAAAATCCTGAAGGTCGGGGTCGCGCAAGGGTCGACATGGGTCGAGGTGGACTATCATGCGAAACCACTTTTTTCGGTCCCTACGGTGCCCCTAGATGATGAAAAGTACAATCCGAGGTTGATTACGAACACTTTTGTGCACCCCCTTCCGTAGAGCAAAATCCTGAAGGTCGGGGTTGCGCACAAGTAGACCCCCTTCCGTAGAGCAAAATCCTGAAGGTCGGGGTCGCGCAAGGGTCGACATGGGTCGAGGTGGACTATCATGCGAAACCACTTTTTTCGGTCCCTACGGTGCCCCTAGATGATGAAAAGTACAATCCGAGGTTGATTACGAACACTTTTGTGCACCCCCTTCCGTAGAGCAAAATCCTGAAGGTCGGGGTTGCGCACAAGTAGACCCCCTTCCGTAGAGCAAAATCCTGAAGGTCGGGGTCGCGCAAGGGTCGACATGGGTCGAGGTGGACTATCATGCGAAACCACTTTTTTCGGTCCCTACGGTGCCCCTAGATGATGAAAAGTACAATCCGAGGTTGATTACGAACACTTTTGTGCACCCCCTTCCGTAGAGCAAAATCCTGAAGGTCGGGGTCGCGCAAGGGTCGACATGGGTCGAGGTGGACTATCATGCGAAACCACTTTTTTCGGTCCCTACGGTGCCCCTAGATGATGAAAAGTACAATCCGAGGTTGATTACGAACACTTTTGTGCACCCCCTTCCGTAGAGCAAAATCCTGAAGGTCGGGGTTGCGCACAAGTAGACCCCCTTCCGTAGAGCAAAATCCTGAAGGTCGGGGTCGCGCAAGGGTCGACATGGGTCGAGGTGGACTATCATGCGAAACCACTTTTTTCGGTCCCTACGGTGCCCCTAGATGATGAAAAGTACAATCCGAGGTTGATTACGAACACTTTTGTGCACCCCCTTCCGTAGAGCAAAATCCTGAAGGTCGGGGTTGCGCACAAGTCGACCCCCTTCCGTAGAGCAAAATCCTGAAGGTCGGGGTCGCGCAAGGGTCGACATGGGTCGAGGTGGACTATCATGCGAAACCACTTTTTTCGGTCCCTACGGTGCCCCTAGATGATGAAAAGTACAATCCGAGGTTGATTACGAACACTTTTGTGCACCCCCTTCCGTAGAGCAAAATCCTGAAGGTCGGGGTCGCGCAAGTGTCGACATGGGTCGAGGTGGACTATCATGCGAAACCACTTTTTTCGGTCCCTACGGTGCCCCTAGATGATGAAAAGTACAATCCGAGGTTGATTACGAACACTTTTGTGCACCCCCTTCCGTAGAGCAAAATCCTGAAGGTCGGGGTTGCGCACAAGTCGACCCCCTTCCGTAGAGCAAAATCCTGAAGGTCGGGGTCGCGCAAGGGTCGACATGGGTCGAGGTGGACTATCATGCGAAACCACTTTTTTCGGTCCCTACGGTGCCCCTAGATGATGAAAAGTACAATCCGAGGTTGATTACGAACACTTTTGTGCACCCCCTTCCGTAGAGCAAAATCCTGAAGGTCGGGGTTGCGCACAAGTAGACCCCCTTCCGTAGAGCAAAATCCTGAAGGTCGGGGTCGCGCAAGGGTCGACATGGGTCGAGGTGGACTATCATGCGAAACCACTTTTTTCGGTCCCTACGGTGCCCCTAGATGATGAAAAGTACAATCCGAGGTTGATTACGAACACTTTTGTGCACCCCCTTCCGTAGAGCAAAATCCTGAAGGTCGGGGTTGCGCACAAGTAGACCCCCTTCCGTAGAGCAAAATCCTGAAGGTCGGGGTCGCGCAAGGGTCGACATGGGTCGAGGTGGACTATCATGCGAAACCACTTTTTTCGGTCCCTACGGTGCCCCTAGATGATGAAAAGTACAATCCGAGGTTGATTACGAACACTTTTGTGCACCCCCTTCCGTAGAGCAAAATCCTGAAGGTCGGGGTTGCGCACAAGTAGACCCCCTTCCGTAGAGCAAAATCCTGAAGGTCGGGGTTGCGCACAAGTAGACCCCCTTCCGTAGAGCAAAATCCTGAAGGTCGGGGTCGCGCAAGGGTCGACATGGGTCGAGGTGGACTATCATGCGAAACCACTTTTTTCGGTCCCTACGGTGCCCCTAGATGATGAAAAGTACAATCCGAGGTTGATTACGAACACTTTTGTGCACCCCCTTCCGTAGAGCAAAATCCTGAAGGTCGGGGTTGCGCACAACTCGACCCCCTTCCGTAGAGCAAAATCCTGAAGGTCGGGGTCGCGCAAGGGTCGACATGGGTCGAGGTGGACTATCATGCGAAACCACTTTTTTCGGTCCCTACGGTGCCCCTAGATGATGAAAAGTACAATCCGAGGTTGATTACGAACACTTTTGTGCACCCCCTTCCGTAGAGCAAAATCCTGAAGGTCGGGGTTGCGCAAGGGTCGACATGGGTCGAGGTGGACTATCATGCGAAACCACTTTTTTCGGTCCCTACGGTGCCCCTAGATGATGAAAAGTACAATCCGAGGTTGATTACGAACACTTTTGTGCACCCCCTTCCGTAGAGCAAAATCCTGAAGGTCGGGGTTGCGCACAAGTAGACCCCCTTCCGTAGAGCAAAATCCTGAAGGTCGGGGTCGCGCAAGGGTCGACATGGGTCGAGGTGGACTATCATGCGAAACCACTTTTTTCGGTCCCTACGGTGCCCCTAGATGATGAAAAGTACAATCCGAGGTTGATTACGAACACTTTTGTGCACCCCCTTCCGTAGAGCAAAATCCTGAAGGTCGGGGTTGCGCACAAGTCGACCCCCTTCCGTAGAGCAAAATCCTGAAGGTCGGGGTCGCGCAAGGGTCGACATGGGTCGAGGTGGACTATCATGCGAAACCACTTTTTTCGGTCCCTACGGTGCCCCTAGATGATGAAAAGTACAATCCGAGGTTGATTACGAACACTTTTGTGCACCCCCTTCCGTAGAGCAAAATCCTGAAGGTCGGGGTCGCACAAGTGTGCACCCCC
Source organism: Anopheles nili (assembly GCF_943737925.1). Taxonomy (NCBI): domain Eukaryota; kingdom Metazoa; phylum Arthropoda; class Insecta; order Diptera; family Culicidae; genus Anopheles; species Anopheles nili. Next base: position 105,853 of record NW_026525468.1, on the reverse strand, counting down.
TTCCGTAGAGCAAAATCCTGAAGGTCGGGGTCGCGCAAGGGTCGACATGGGTCGAGGTGGACTATCATGCGAAACCACTTTTTTCGGTCCCTACGGTGCCCCTAGATGATGAAAAGTACAATCCGAGGTTGATTACGAACACTTTTGTGCACCCCCTTCCGTAGAGCAAAATCCTGAAGGTCGGGGTCGCGCAAGGGTCGACATGGGTCGAGGTGGACTATCATGCGAAACCACTTTTTTCGGTCCCTACGGTGCCCCTAGATGATGAAAAGTACAATCCGAGGTTGATTACGAACACTTTTGTGCACCCCCTTCCGTAGAGCAAAATCCTGAAGGTCGGGGTTGCGCACAAGTAGACCCCCTTCCGTAGAGCAAAATCCTGAAGGTCGGGGTCGCGCAAGGGTCGACATGGGTCGAGGTGGACTATCATGCGAAACCACTTTTTTCGGTCCCTACGGTGCCCCTAGATGATGAAAAGTACAATCCGAGGTTGATTACGAACACTTTTGTGCACCCCCTTCCGTAGAGCAAAATCCTGAAGGTCGGGGTTGCGCACAAGTAGACCCCCTTCCGTAGAGCAAAATCCTGAAGGTCGGGGTCGCGCAAGGGTCGACATGGGTCGAGGTGGACTATCATGCGAAACCACTTTTTTCGGTCCCTACGGTGCCCCTAGATGATGAAAAGTACAATCCGAGGTTGATTACGAACACTTTTGTGCACCCCCTTCCGTAGAGCAAAATCCTGAAGGTCGGGGTTGCGCACAAGTAGACCCCCTTCCCTAGAGCAAAATCCTGAAGGTCGGGGTCGCGCAAGGGTCGACATGGGTCGAGGTGGACTATCATGCGAAACCACTTTTTTCGGTCCCTACGGTGCCCCTAGATGATGAAAAGTACAATCCGAGGTTGATTACGAACACTTTTGTGCACCCCCTTCCGTAGAGCAAAATCCTGAAGGTCGGGGTGGCGCAAGGGTCGACATGGGTCGAGGTGGACTATCATGCGAAACCACTTTTTTCGGTCCCTACGGTGCCCCTAGATGATGAAAAGTACAATCCGAGGTTGATTACGAACACTTTTGTGCACCCCCTTCCGTAGAGCAAAATCCTGAAGGTCGGGGTCGCGCAAGGGTAGACCCCTTCCGTAGAGCAAAATCCTGAAGGTCGGGGTCGCGCAAGGGTCGACATGGGTCGAGGTGGACTATCATGCGAAACCACTTTTTTCGGTCCCTACGGTGCCCCTAGATGATGAAAAGTACAATCCGAGGTTGATTACGAACACTTTTGTGCACCCCCTTCCGTAGAGCAAAATCCTGAAGGTCGGGGTTGCGCACAAGTAGACCCCCTTCCGTAGAGCAAAATCCTGAAGGTCGGGGTCGCGCAAGGGTCGACATGGGTCGAGGTGGACTATCATGCGAAACCACTTTTTTCGGTCCCTACGGTGCCCCTAGATGATGAAAAGTACAATCCGAGGTTGATTACGAACACTTTTGTGCACCCCCTTCCGTAGAGCAAAATCCTGAAGGTCGGGGTCGCGCAAGGGTCGACATGGGTCGAGGTGGACTATCATGCGAAACCACTTTTTTCGGTCCCTACGGTGCCCCTAGATGATGAAAAGTACAATCCGAGGTTGATTACGAACACTTTTGTGCACCCCCTTCCGTAGAGCAAAATCCTGAAGGTCGGGGTCGCGCAAGGGTCGACATGGGTCGAGGTGGACTATCATGCGAAACCACTTTTTTCGGTCCCTACGGTGCCCCTAGATGATGAAAAGTACAATCCGAGGTTGATTACGAACACTTTTGTGCACCCCCTTCCGTAGAGCAAAATCCTGAAGGTCGGGGTCGCGCAAGGGTCGACATGGGTCGAGGTGGACTATCATGCGAAACCACTTTTTTCGGTCCCTACGGTGCCCCTAGATGATGAAAAGTACAATCCGAGGTTGATTACGAACACTTTTGTGCACCCCCTTCCGTAGAGCAAAATCCTGAAGGTCGGGGTCGCACAAGTGTGCACCCCCTTCCGTAGAGCAAAATCCTGAAGGTCGGGGTCGCGCAAGGGTCGACATGGGTCGAGGTGGACTATCATGCGAAACCACTTTTTTCGGTCCCTACGGTGCCCCTAGATGATGAAAAGTACAATCCGAGGTTGATTACGAACACTTTTGTGCACCCCCTTCCGTAGAGCAAAATCCTGAAGGTCGGGGTTGCGCACAAGTCGACCCCCTTCCGTAGAGCAAAATCCTGAAGGTCGGGGTCGCGCAAGGGTCGACATGGGTCGAGGTGGACTATCATGCGAAACCACTTTTTTCGGTCCCTACGGTACCCCTAGATGATGAAAAGTACAATCCGAGGTTGATTACGAACACTTTTGTGCACCCCCTTCCGTAGAGCAAAATCCTGAAGGTCGGGGTTGCGCACAAGTCGACCCCCTTCCGTAGAGCAAAATCCTGAAGGTCGGGGTCGCGCAAGGGTCGACATGGGTCGAGGTGGACTATCATGCGAAACCACTTTTTTCGGTCCCTACGGTGCCCCTAGATGATGAAAAGTACAATCCGAGGTTGATTACGAACACTTTTGTGCACCCCCTTCCGTAGAGCAAAATCCTGTAGGTCGGGGTCGCGCACAAGTAGACCCCCTTCCGTAGAGCAAAATCCTGAAGGTCGGGGTCGCGCAAGGGTCGACATGGGTCGAGGTGGACTATCATGCGAAACCACTTTTTTCGGTCCCTACGGTGCCCCTAGATGATGAAAAGTACAATCCGAGGTTGATTACGAACACTTTTGTGCACCCCCTTCCGTAGAGCAAAATCCTGAAGGTCGGGGTCGCGCAAGGGTCGACATGGGTCGAGGTGGACTATCATGCGAAACCACTTTTTTCGGTCCCTACGGTGCCCCTAGATGATGAAAAGTACAATCCAAGGTTGATTACGAACACTTTTGTGTACCCCCTTCCGTAGAGCAAAATCCTGAAGGTCGGGGTCGCGCAAGTGTCGACCCCCTTCCGTAGAGCAAAATCCTGAAGGTCGGGGTTGCGCACAAGTCGACCCCCTTCCGTAGAGCAAAATCCTGAAGGTCGGGGTCGCGCAAGGGTCGACATGGGTCGAGGTGGACTATCATGCGAAACCACTTTTTTCGGTCCCTACGGTGCCCCTAGATGATGAAAAGTACAATCCGAGGTTGATTACGAACACTTTTGTGCACCCCCTTCCGTAGAGCAAAATCCTGAAGGTCGGGGTCGCGCAAGGGTCGACATGGGTCGAGGTGGACTATCATGCGAAACCACTTTTTTCGGTCCCTACGGTGCCCCTAGATGATGAAAAGTACAATCCAAGGTTGATTACGAACACTTTTGTGCACCCCCTTCCGTAGAGCAAAATCCTGAAGGTCGGGGTCGCGCAAGGGTCGACATGGGTCGAGGTGGACTATCATGCGAAACCACTTTTTTCGGTCCCTACGGTGCCCCTAGATGATGAAAAGTACAATCCGAGGTTGATTACGAACACTTTTGTGCACCCCCTTCCGTAGAGCAAAATCCTGAAGGTCGGGGTTGCGCACAAGTAGACCCCCTTCCGTAGAGCAAAATCCTGAAGGTCGGGGTCGCGCAAGGGTCGACATGGGTCGAGGTGGACTATCATGCGAAACCACTTTTTTCGGTCCCTACGGTGCCCCTAGATGATGAAAAGTACAATCCGAGGTTGATTACGAACACTTTTGTGCACCCCCTTCCGTAGAGCAAAATCCTGAAGGTCGGGGTTGCGCACAAGTAGACCCCCTTCCGTAGAGCAAAATCCTGAAGGTCGGGGTCGCGCAAGGGTCGACATGGGTCGAGGTGGACTATCATGCGAAACCACTTTTTTCGGTCCCTACGGTGCCCCTAGATGATGAAAAGTACAATCCGAGGTTGATTACGAACACTTTTGTGCACCCCCTTCCGTAGAGCAAAATCCTGAAGGTCGGGGTTGCGCACAAGTCGACCCCCTTCCGTAGAGCAAAATCCTGAAGGTCGGGGTCGCGCAAGGGTCGACATGGGTCGAGGTGGACTATCATGCGAAACCACTTTTTTCGGTCCCTACGGTGCCCCTAGATGATGAAAAGTACAATCCGAGGTTGATTACGAACACTTTTGTGCACCCCCTTCCGTAGAGCAAAATCCTGAAGGTCGGGGTCGCGCAAGGGTCGACATGGGTCGAGGTGGACTATCATGCGAAACCACTTTTTTCGGTCCCTACGGTGCCCCTAGATGATGAAAAGTACAATCCGAGGTTGATTACGAACACTTTTGTGCACCCCCTTCCGTAGAGCAAAATCCTGAAGGTCGGGGTCGCACAAGTGTGCACCCCCTTCCGTAGAGCAAAATCCTGAAGGTCGGGGTCGCGCAAGGGTCGACATGGGTCGAGGTGGACTATCATGCGAAACCACTTTTTTCGGTCCCTACGGTGCCCCTAGATGATGAAAAGTACAATCCGAGGTTGATTACGAACACTTTTGTGCACCCCCTTCCGTAGAGCAAAATCCTGAAGGTCGGGGTTGCGCACAAGTAGACCCCCTTCCGTAGAGCAAAATCCTGAAGGTCGGGGTCGCGCAAGGGTCGACATGGGTCGAGGTGGACTATCATGCGAAACCACTTTTTTCGGTCCCTACGGTGCCCCTAGATGATGAAAAGTACAATCCGAGGTTGATTACGAACACTTTTGTGCACCCCCTTCCGTAGAGCAAAATCCTGAAGGTCGGGGTTGCGCACAAGTCGACCCCCTTCCGTAGAGCAAAATCCTGAAGGTCGGGGTCGCGCAAGGGTCGACATGGGTCGAGGTGGACTATCATGCGAAACCACTTTTTTCGGTCCCTACGGTGCCCCTAGATGATGAAAAGTACAATCCGAGGTTGATTACGAACACTTTTGTGCACCCCCTTCCGTAGAGCAAAATCCTGAAGGTCGGGGTTGCGCACAAGTAGACCCCCTTCCGTAGAGCAAAATCCTGAAGGTCGGGGTCGCGCAAGGGTCGACATGGGTCGAGGTGGACTATCATGCGAAACCACTTTTTTCGGTCCCTACGGTGCCCCTAGATGATGAAAAGTACAATCCGAGGTTGATTACGAACACTTTTGTGCACCCCCTTCCGTAGAGCAAAATCCTGAAGGTCGGGGTTGCGCACAAGTAGACCCCCTTCCGTAGAGCAAAATCCTGAAGGTCGGGGTCGCGCAAGGGTCGACATGGGTCGAGGTGGACTATCATGCGAAACCACTTTTTTCGGTCCCTACGGTGCCCCTAGATGATGAAAAGTACAATCCGAGGTTGATTACGAACACTTTTGTGCACCCCCTTCCGTAGAGCAAAATCCTGAAGGTCGGGGTTGCGCACAAGTAGACCCCCTTCCCTAGAGCAAAATCCTGAAGGTCGGGGTCGCGCAAGGGTCGACATGGGTCGAGGTGGACTATCATGCGAAACCACTTTTTTCGGTCCCTACGGTGCCCCTAGATGATGAAAAGTACAATCCGAGGTTGATTACGAACACTTTTGTGCACCCCCTTCCGTAGAGCAAAATCCTGAAGGTCGGGGTCGAGCAAGGGTAGACCCCTTCCGTAGAGCAAAATCCTGAAGGTCGGGGTTGCGCACAAGTAGACCCCCTTCCGTAGAGCAAAATCCTGAAGGTCGGGGTCGCGCAAGGGTCGACATGGGTCGAGGTGGACTATCATGCGAAACCACTTTTTTCGGTCCCTACGGTGCCCCTAGATGATGAAAAGTACAATCCGAGGTTGATTACGAACACTTTTGTGCACCCCCTTCCGTAGAGCAAAATCCTGAAGGTCGGGGTTGCGCACAAGTAGACCCCCTTCCGTAGAGCAAAATCCTGAAGGTCGGGGTCGCGCAAGGGTCGACATGGGTCGAGGTGGACTATCATGCGAAACCACTTTTTTCGGTCCCTACGGTGCCCCTAGATGATGAAAAGTACAATCCGAGGTTGATTACGAACACTTTTGTGCACCCCCTTCCGTAGAGCAAAATCCTGAAGGTCGGGGTCGAGCAAGGGTAGACCCCTTCCGTAGAGCAAAATCCTGAAGGTCGGGGTTGCGCACAAGTAGACCCCCTTCCGTAGAGCAAAATCCTGAAGGTCGGGGTCGCGCAAGGGTAGACCCCTTCCGTAGAGCAAAATCCTGAAGGTCGGGGTCGCGCAAGGGTCGACATGGGTCGAGGTGGACTATCATGCGAAACCACTTTTTTCGGTCCCTACGGTGCCCCTAGATGATGAAAAGTACAATCCGAGGTTGATTACGAACACTTTTGTGCACCCCCTTCCGTAGAGCAAAATCCTGAAGGTCGGGGTCGCGCAAGGGTCGACATGGGTCGAGGTGGACTATCATGCGAAACCACTTTTTTCGGTCCCTACGGTGCCCCTAGATGATGAAAAGTACAATCCGAGGTTGATTACGAACACTTTTGTGCACCCCCTTCCGTAGAGCAAAATCCTGAAGGTCGGGGTCGAGCAAGGGTAGACCCCTTCCGTAGAGCAAAATCCTGAAGGTCGGGGTCGCGCAAGGGTCGACATGGGTCGAGGTGGACTATCATGCGAAACCACTTTTTTCGGTCCCTACGGTGCCCCTAGATGATGAAAAGTACAATCCGAGGTTGATTACGAACACTTTTGTGCACCCCCTTCCGTAGAGCAAAATCCTGAAGGTCGGGGTCGCACAAGTGTGCACCCCCTTCCGTAGAGCAAAATCCTGAAGGTCGGGGTCGCGCAAGGGTCGACATGGGTCGAGGTGGACTATCATGCGAAACCACTTTTTTCGGTCCCTACGGTGCCCCTAGATGATGAAAAGTACAATCCGAGGTTGATTACGAACACTTTTGTGCACCCCCTTCCGTAGAGCAAAATCCTGAAGGTCGGGGTCGCGCAAGGGTCGACATGGGTCGAGGTGGACTATCATGCGAAACCACTTTTTTCGGTCCCTACGGTGCCCCTAGATGATGAAAAGTACAATCCGAGGTTGATTACGAACACTTTTGTGCACCCCCTTCCGTAGAGCAAAATCCTGAAGGTCGGGGTCGCACAAGTGTGCACCCCCTTCCGTAGAGCAAAATCCTGAAGGTCGGGGTCGCGCAAGGGTCGACATGGGTCGAGGTGGACTATCATGCGAAACCACTTTTTTCGGTCCCTACGGTGCCCCTAGATGATGAAAAGTACAATCCGAGGTTGATTACGAACACTTTTGTGCACCCCCTTCCGTAGAGCAAAATACTGAAGGTCGGGGTCGAGCAAGGGTAGACCCCTTCCGTAGAGCAAAATCCTGAAGGTCGGGGTCGCGCAAGGGTCGACATGGGTCGAGGTGGACTATCATGCGAAACCACTTTTTTCGGTCCCTACGGTGCCCCTAGATGATGAAAAGTACAATCCGAGGTTGATTACGAACACTTTTGTGCACCCCCTTCCGTAGAGCAAAATCCTGAAGGTCGGGGTCGCGCAAGGGTCGACATGGGTCGAGGTGGACTATCATGCGAAACCACTTTTTTCGGTCCCTACGGTGCCCCTAGATGATGAAAAGTACAATCCGAGGTTGATTACGAACACTTTTGTGCACCCCCTTCCGTAGAGCAAAATCCTGAAGGTCGGGGTCGCGCAAGGGTCGACATGGGTCGAGGTGGACTATCATGCGAAACCACTTTTTTCGGTCCCTACGGTGCCCCTAGATGATGAAAAGTACAATCCGAGGTTGATTACGAACACTTTTGTGCACCCCCTTCCGTAGAGCAAAATCCTGAAGGTCGGGGTTGCGCACAAGTAGACCCCCTTCCGTAGAGCAAAATCCTGAAGGTCGGGGTCGCGCAAGGGTCGACATGGGTCGAGGTGGACTATCATGCGAAACCACTTTTTTCGGTCCCTACGGTGCCCCTAGATGATGAAAAGTACAATCCGAGGTTGATTACGAACACTTTTGTGCACCCCCTTCCGTAGAGCAAAATCCTGAAGGTCGGGGTTGCGCACAAGTAGACCCCCTTCCGTAGAGCAAAATCCTGAAGGTCGGGGTCGCGCAAGGGTCGACATGGGTCGAGGTGGACTATCATGCGAAACCACTTTTTTCGGTCCCTACGGTGCCCCTAGATGATGAAAAGTACAATCCGAGGTTGATTACGAACACTTTTGTGCACCCCCTTCCGTAGAGCAAAATCCTGAAGGTCGGGGTCGCGCAAGGGTCGACATGGGTCGAGGTGGACTATCATGCGAAACCACTTTTTTCGGTCCCTACGGTGCCCCTAGATGATGAAAAGTACAATCCGAGGTTGATTACGAACACTTTTGTGCACCCCCTTCCGTAGAGCAAAATCCTGAAGGTCGGGGTTGCGCACAAGTAGACCCCCTTCCGTAGAGCAAAATCCTGAAGGTCGGGGTCGCGCAAGGGTCGACATGGGTCGAGGTGGACTATCATGCGAAACCACTTTTTTCGGTCCCTACGGTGCCCCTAGATGATGAAAAGTACAATCCGAGGTTGATTACGAACACTTTTGTGCACCCCCTTCCGTAGAGCAAAATCCTGAAGGTCGGGGTTGCGCACAAGTCGACCCCCTTCCGTAGAGCAAAATCCTGAAGGTCGGGGTCGCGCAAGGGTCGACATGGGTCGAGGTGGACTATCATGCGAAACCACTTTTTTCGGTCCCTACGGTGCCCCTAGATGATGAAAAGTACAATCCGAGGTTGATTACGAACACTTTTGTGCACCCCCTTCCGTAGAGCAAAATCCTGAAGGTCGGGGTCGCGCAAGTGTCGACATGGGTCGAGGTGGACTATCATGCGAAACCACTTTTTTCGGTCCCTACGGTGCCCCTAGATGATGAAAAGTACAATCCGAGGTTGATTACGAACACTTTTGTGCACCCCCTTCCGTAGAGCAAAATCCTGAAGGTCGGGGTTGCGCACAAGTCGACCCCCTTCCGTAGAGCAAAATCCTGAAGGTCGGGGTCGCGCAAGGGTCGACATGGGTCGAGGTGGACTATCATGCGAAACCACTTTTTTCGGTCCCTACGGTGCCCCTAGATGATGAAAAGTACAATCCGAGGTTGATTACGAACACTTTTGTGCACCCCCTTCCGTAGAGCAAAATCCTGAAGGTCGGGGTTGCGCACAAGTAGACCCCCTTCCGTAGAGCAAAATCCTGAAGGTCGGGGTCGCGCAAGGGTCGACATGGGTCGAGGTGGACTATCATGCGAAACCACTTTTTTCGGTCCCTACGGTGCCCCTAGATGATGAAAAGTACAATCCGAGGTTGATTACGAACACTTTTGTGCACCCCCTTCCGTAGAGCAAAATCCTGAAGGTCGGGGTTGCGCACAAGTAGACCCCCTTCCGTAGAGCAAAATCCTGAAGGTCGGGGTCGCGCAAGGGTCGACATGGGTCGAGGTGGACTATCATGCGAAACCACTTTTTTCGGTCCCTACGGTGCCCCTAGATGATGAAAAGTACAATCCGAGGTTGATTACGAACACTTTTGTGCACCCCCTTCCGTAGAGCAAAATCCTGAAGGTCGGGGTTGCGCACAAGTAGACCCCCTTCCGTAGAGCAAAATCCTGAAGGTCGGGGTTGCGCACAAGTAGACCCCCTTCCGTAGAGCAAAATCCTGAAGGTCGGGGTCGCGCAAGGGTCGACATGGGTCGAGGTGGACTATCATGCGAAACCACTTTTTTCGGTCCCTACGGTGCCCCTAGATGATGAAAAGTACAATCCGAGGTTGATTACGAACACTTTTGTGCACCCCCTTCCGTAGAGCAAAATCCTGAAGGTCGGGGTTGCGCACAACTCGACCCCCTTCCGTAGAGCAAAATCCTGAAGGTCGGGGTCGCGCAAGGGTCGACATGGGTCGAGGTGGACTATCATGCGAAACCACTTTTTTCGGTCCCTACGGTGCCCCTAGATGATGAAAAGTACAATCCGAGGTTGATTACGAACACTTTTGTGCACCCCCTTCCGTAGAGCAAAATCCTGAAGGTCGGGGTTGCGCAAGGGTCGACATGGGTCGAGGTGGACTATCATGCGAAACCACTTTTTTCGGTCCCTACGGTGCCCCTAGATGATGAAAAGTACAATCCGAGGTTGATTACGAACACTTTTGTGCACCCCCTTCCGTAGAGCAAAATCCTGAAGGTCGGGGTTGCGCACAAGTAGACCCCCTTCCGTAGAGCAAAATCCTGAAGGTCGGGGTCGCGCAAGGGTCGACATGGGTCGAGGTGGACTATCATGCGAAACCACTTTTTTCGGTCCCTACGGTGCCCCTAGATGATGAAAAGTACAATCCGAGGTTGATTACGAACACTTTTGTGCACCCCCTTCCGTAGAGCAAAATCCTGAAGGTCGGGGTTGCGCACAAGTCGACCCCCTTCCGTAGAGCAAAATCCTGAAGGTCGGGGTCGCGCAAGGGTCGACATGGGTCGAGGTGGACTATCATGCGAAACCACTTTTTTCGGTCCCTACGGTGCCCCTAGATGATGAAAAGTACAATCCGAGGTTGATTACGAACACTTTTGTGCACCCCCTTCCGTAGAGCAAAATCCTGAAGGTCGGGGTCGCACAAGTGTGCACCCCCTTCCGTAGAGCAAAATCCTGAAGGTCGGGGTCGCGCAAGGGTCGACATGGGTCGAGGTGGACTATCATGCGAAACCACTTTTTTCGGTCCCTACGGTGCCCCTAGATGATGAAAAGTACAATCCGAGGTTGATTACGAACACTTTTGTGCACCCCCTTCCGTAGAGCAAAATCCTGAAGGTCGGGGTCGCGCAAGGGTCGACATGGGTCGAGGTGGACTATCATGCGAAACCACTTTTTTCGGTCCCTACGGTGCCCCTAGATGATGAAAAGTACAATCCGAGGTTGATTACGAACACTTTTGTGCACCCCCTTCCGTAGAGCAAAATCCTGAAGGTCGGGGTTGCGCACAAGTAGACCCCCTTCCGTAGAGCAAAATCCTGAAGGTCGGGGTCGCGCAAGGGTCGACATGGGTCGAGGTGGACTATCATGCGAAACCACTTTTTTCGGTCCCTACGGTGCCCCTAGATGATGAAAAGTACAATCCGAGGTTGATTACGAACACTTTTGTGCACCCCCTTCCGTAGAGCAAAATCCTGAAGGTCGGGGTTGCGCACAAGTAGACCCCCTTCCGTAGAGCAAAATCCTGAAGGTCGGGGTCGCGCAAGGGTCGACATGGGTCGAGGTGGACTATCATGCGAAACCACTTTTTTCGGTCCCTACGGTGCCCCTAGATGATGAAAAGTACAATCCGAGGTTGATTACGAACACTTTTGTGCACCCCCTTCCGTAGAGCAAAATCCTGAAGGTCGGGGTTGCGCACAAGTAGACCCCCTTCCCTAGAGCAAAATCCTGAAGGTCGGGGTCGCGCAAGGGTCGACATGGGTCGAGGTGGACTATCATGCGAAACCACTTTTTTCGGTCCCTACGGTGCCCCTAGATGATGAAAAGTACAATCCGAGGTTGATTACGAACACTTTTGTGCACCCCCTTCCGTAGAGCAAAATCCTGAAGGTCGGGGTGGCGCAAGGGTCGACATGGGTCGAGGTGGACTATCATGCGAAACCACTTTTTTCGGTCCCTACGGTGCCCCTAGATGATGAAAAGTACAATCCGAGGTTGATTACGAACACTTTTGTGCACCCCCTTCCGTAGAGCAAAATCCTGAAGGTCGGGGTCGCGCAAGGGTAGACCCCTTCCGTAGAGCAAAATCCTGAAGGTCGGGGTCGCGCAAGGGTCGACATGGGTCGAGGTGGACTATCATGCGAAACCACTTTTTTCGGTCCCTACGGTGCCCCTAGATGATGAAAAGTACAATCCGAGGTTGATTACGAACACTTTTGTGCACCCCCTTCCGTAGAGCAAAATCCTGAAGGTCGGGGTTGCGCACAAGTAGACCCCCTTCCGTAGAGCAAAATCCTGAAGGTCGGGGTCGCGCAAGGGTCGACATGGGTCGAGGTGGACTATCATGCGAAACCACTTTTTTCGGTCCCTACGGTGCCCCTAGATGATGAAAAGTACAATCCGAGGTTGATTACGAACACTTTTGTGCACCCCCTTCCGTAGAGCAAAATCCTGAAGGTCGGGGTCGCGCAAGGGTCGACATGGGTCGAGGTGGACTATCATGCGAAACCACTTTTTTCGGTCCCTACGGTGCCCCTAGATGATGAAAAGTACAATCCGAGGTTGATTACGAACACTTTTGTGCACCCCCTTCCGTAGAGCAAAATCCTGAAGGTCGGGGTCGCGCAAGGGTCGACATGGGTCGAGGTGGACTATCATGCGAAACCACTTTTTTCGGTCCCTACGGTGCCCCTAGATGATGAAAAGTACAATCCGAGGTTGATTACGAACACTTTTGTGCACCCCCTTCCGTAGAGCAAAATCCTGAAGGTCGGGGTCGCGCAAGGGTCGACATGGGTCGAGGTGGACTATCATGCGAAACCACTTTTTTCGGTCCCTACGGTGCCCCTAGATGATGAAAAGTACAATCCGAGGTTGATTACGAACACTTTTGTGCACCCCCTTCCGTAGAGCAAAATCCTGAAGGTCGGGGTCGCACAAGTGTGCACCCCCTTCCGTAGAGCAAAATCCTGAAGGTCGGGGTCGCGCAAGGGTCGACATGGGTCGAGGTGGACTATCATGCGAAACCACTTTTTTCGGTCCCTACGGTGCCCCTAGATGATGAAAAGTACAATCCGAGGTTGATTACGAACACTTTTGTGCACCCCCTTCCGTAGAGCAAAATCCTGAAGGTCGGGGTTGCGCACAAGTCGACCCCCTTCCGTAGAGCAAAATCCTGAAGGTCGGGGTCGCGCAAGGGTCGACATGGGTCGAGGTGGACTATCATGCGAAACCACTTTTTTCGGTCCCTACGGTACCCCTAGATGATGAAAAGTACAATCCGAGGTTGATTACGAACACTTTTGTGCACCCCCTTCCGTAGAGCAAAATCCTGAAGGTCGGGGTTGCGCACAAGTCGACCCCCTTCCGTAGAGCAAAATCCTGAAGGTCGGGGTCGCGCAAGGGTCGACATGGGTCGAGGTGGACTATCATGCGAAACCACTTTTTTCGGTCCCTACGGTGCCCCTAGATGATGAAAAGTACAATCCGAGGTTGATTACGAACACTTTTGTGCACCCCCTTCCGTAGAGCAAAATCCTGTAGGTCGGGGTCGCGCACAAGTAGACCCCCTTCCGTAGAGCAAAATCCTGAAGGTCGGGGTCGCGCAAGGGTCGACATGGGTCGAGGTGGACTATCATGCGAAACCACTTTTTTCGGTCCCTACGGTGCCCCTAGATGATGAAAAGTACAATCCGAGGTTGATTACGAACACTTTTGTGCACCCCCTTCCGTAGAGCAAAATCCTGAAGGTCGGGGTCGCGCAAGGGTCGACATGGGTCGAGGTGGACTATCATGCGAAACCACTTTTTTCGGTCCCTACGGTGCCCCTAGATGATGAAAAGTACAATCCAAGGTTGATTACGAACACTTTTGTGTACCCCCTTCCGTAGAGCAAAATCCTGAAGGTCGGGGTCGCGCAAGTGTCGACCCCCTTCCGTAGAGCAAAATCCTGAAGGTCGGGGTTGCGCACAAGTCGACCCCCTTCCGTAGAGCAAAATCCTGAAGGTCGGGGTCGCGCAAGGGTCGACATGGGTCGAGGTGGACTATCATGCGAAACCACTTTTTTCGGTCCCTACGGTGCCCCTAGATGATGAAAAGTACAATCCGAGGTTGATTACGAACACTTTTGTGCACCCCCTTCCGTAGAGCAAAATCCTGAAGGTCGGGGTCGCGCAAGGGTCGACATGGGTCGAGGTGGACTATCATGCGAAACCACTTTTTTCGGTCCCTACGGTGCCCCTAGATGATGAAAAGTACAATCCAAGGTTGATTACGAACACTTTTGTGCACCCCCTTCCGTAGAGCAAAATCCTGAAGGTCGGGGTCGCGCAAGGGTCGACATGGGTCGAGGTGGACTATCATGCGAAACCACTTTTTTCGGTCCCTACGGTGCCCCTAGATGATGAAAAGTACAATCCGAGGTTGATTACGAACACTTTTGTGCACCCCCTTCCGTAGAGCAAAATCCTGAAGGTCGGGGTTGCGCACAAGTAGACCCCCTTCCGTAGAGCAAAATCCTGAAGGTCGGGGTCGCGCAAGGGTCGACATGGGTCGAGGTGGACTATCATGCGAAACCACTTTTTTCGGTCCCTACGGTGCCCCTAGATGATGAAAAGTACAATCCGAGGTTGATTACGAACACTTTTGTGCACCCCCTTCCGTAGAGCAAAATCCTGAAGGTCGGGGTTGCGCACAAGTAGACCCCCTTCCGTAGAGCAAAATCCTGAAGGTCGGGGTCGCGCAAGGGTCGACATGGGTCGAGGTGGACTATCATGCGAAACCACTTTTTTCGGTCCCTACGGTGCCCCTAGATGATGAAAAGTACAATCCGAGGTTGATTACGAACACTTTTGTGCACCCCCTTCCGTAGAGCAAAATCCTGAAGGTCGGGGTTGCGCACAAGTCGACCCCCTTCCGTAGAGCAAAATCCTGAAGGTCGGGGTCGCGCAAGGGTCGACATGGGTCGAGGTGGACTATCATGCGAAACCACTTTTTTCGGTCCCTACGGTGCCCCTAGATGATGAAAAGTACAATCCGAGGTTGATTACGAACACTTTTGTGCACCCCCTTCCGTAGAGCAAAATCCTGAAGGTCGGGGTCGCGCAAGGGTCGACATGGGTCGAGGTGGACTATCATGCGAAACCACTTTTTTCGGTCCCTACGGTGCCCCTAGATGATGAAAAGTACAATCCGAGGTTGATTACGAACACTTTTGTGCACCCCCTTCCGTAGAGCAAAATCCTGAAGGTCGGGGTCGCACAAGTGTGCACCCCCTTCCGTAGAGCAAAATCCTGAAGGTCGGGGTCGCGCAAGGGTCGACATGGGTCGAGGTGGACTATCATGCGAAACCACTTTTTTCGGTCCCTACGGTGCCCCTAGATGATGAAAAGTACAATCCGAGGTTGATTACGAACACTTTTGTGCACCCCCTTCCGTAGAGCAAAATCCTGAAGGTCGGGGTTGCGCACAAGTAGACCCCCTTCCGTAGAGCAAAATCCTGAAGGTCGGGGTCGCGCAAGGGTCGACATGGGTCGAGGTGGACTATCATGCGAAACCACTTTTTTCGGTCCCTACGGTGCCCCTAGATGATGAAAAGTACAATCCGAGGTTGATTACGAACACTTTTGTGCACCCCCTTCCGTAGAGCAAAATCCTGAAGGTCGGGGTTGCGCACAAGTCGACCCCCTTCCGTAGAGCAAAATCCTGAAGGTCGGGGTCGCGCAAGGGTCGACATGGGTCGAGGTGGACTATCATGCGAAACCACTTTTTTCGGTCCCTACGGTGCCCCTAGATGATGAAAAGTACAATCCGAGGTTGATTACGAACACTTTTGTGCACCCCCTTCCGTAGAGCAAAATCCTGAAGGTCGGGGTTGCGCACAAGTAGACCCCCTTCCGTAGAGCAAAATCCTGAAGGTCGGGGTCGCGCAAGGGTCGACATGGGTCGAGGTGGACTATCATGCGAAACCACTTTTTTCGGTCCCTACGGTGCCCCTAGATGATGAAAAGTACAATCCGAGGTTGATTACGAACACTTTTGTGCACCCCCTTCCGTAGAGCAAAATCCTGAAGGTCGGGGTTGCGCACAAGTAGACCCCCTTCCGTAGAGCAAAATCCTGAAGGTCGGGGTCGCGCAAGGGTCGACATGGGTCGAGGTGGACTATCATGCGAAACCACTTTTTTCGGTCCCTACGGTGCCCCTAGATGATGAAAAGTACAATCCGAGGTTGATTACGAACACTTTTGTGCACCCCCTTCCGTAGAGCAAAATCCTGAAGGTCGGGGTTGCGCACAAGTAGACCCCCTTCCCTAGAGCAAAATCCTGAAGGTCGGGGTCGCGCAAGGGTCGACATGGGTCGAGGTGGACTATCATGCGAAACCACTTTTTTCGGTCCCTACGGTGCCCCTAGATGATGAAAAGTACAATCCGAGGTTGATTACGAACACTTTTGTGCACCCCCTTCCGTAGAGCAAAATCCTGAAGGTCGGGGTCGAGCAAGGGTAGACCCCTTCCGTAGAGCAAAATCCTGAAGGTCGGGGTTGCGCACAAGTAGACCCCCTTCCGTAGAGCAAAATCCTGAAGGTCGGGGTCGCGCAAGGGTCGACATGGGTCGAGGTGGACTATCATGCGAAACCACTTTTTTCGGTCCCTACGGTGCCCCTAGATGATGAAAAGTACAATCCGAGGTTGATTACGAACACTTTTGTGCACCCCCTTCCGTAGAGCAAAATCCTGAAGGTCGGGGTTGCGCACAAGTAGACCCCCTTCCGTAGAGCAAAATCCTGAAGGTCGGGGTCGCGCAAGGGTCGACATGGGTCGAGGTGGACTATCATGCGAAACCACTTTTTTCGGTCCCTACGGTGCCCCTAGATGATGAAAAGTACAATCCGAGGTTGATTACGAACACTTTTGTGCACCCCCTTCCTTAGAGCAAAATCCTGAAGGTCGGGGTCGAGCAAGGGTAGACCCCTTCCGTAGAGCAAAATCCTGAAGGTCGGGGTTGCGCACAAGTAGACCCCCTTCCGTAGAGCAAAATCCTGAAGGTCGGGGTCGCGCAAGGGTAGACCCCTTCCGTAGAGCAAAATCCTGAAGGTCGGGGTCGCGCAAGGGTCGACATGGGTCGAGGTGGACTATCATGCGAAACCACTTTTTTCGGTCCCTACGGTGCCCCTAGATGATGAAAAGTACAATCCGAGGTTGATTACGAACACTTTTGTGCACCCCCTTCCGTAGAGCAAAATCCTGAAGGTCGGGGTCGCGCAAGGGTCGACATGGGTCGAGGTGGACTATCATGCGAAACCACTTTTTTCGGTCCCTACGGTGCCCCTAGATGATGAAAAGTACAATCCGAGGTTGATTACGAACACTTTTGTGCACCCCCTTCCGTAGAGCAAAATCCTGAAGGTCGGGGTCGAGCAAGGGTAGACCCCTTCCGTAGAGCAAAATCCTGAAGGTCGGGGTCGCGCAAGGGTCGACATGGGTCGAGGTGGACTATCATGCGAAACCACTTTTTTCGGTCCCTACGGTGCCCCTAGATGATGAAAAGTACAATCCGAGGTTGATTACGAACACTTTTGTGCACCCCCTTCCGTAGAGCAAAATCCTGAAGGTCGGGGTCGCACAAGTGTGCACCCCCTTCCGTAGAGCAAAATCCTGAAGGTCGGGGTCGCGCAAGGGTCGACATGGGTCGAGGTGGACTATCATGCGAAACCACTTTTTTCGGTCCCTACGGTGCCCCTAGATGATGAAAAGTACAATCCGAGGTTGATTACGAACACTTTTGTGCACCCCCTTCCGTAGAGCAAAATCCTGAAGGTCGGGGTCGCGCAAGGGTCGACATGGGTCGAGGTGGACTATCATGCGAAACCACTTTTTTCGGTCCCTACGGTGCCCCTAGATGATGAAAAGTACAATCCGAGGTTGATTACGAACACTTTTGTGCACCCCCTTCCGTAGAGCAAAATCCTGAAGGTCGGGGTCGCACAAGTGTGCACCCCCTTCCGTAGAGCAAAATCCTGAAGGTCGGGGTCGCGCAAGGGTCGACATGGGTCGAGGTGGACTATCATGCGAAACCACTTTTTTCGGTCCCTACGGTGCCCCTAGATGATGAAAAGTACAATCCGAGGTTGATTACGAACACTTTTGTGCACCCCCTTCCGTAGAGCAAAATCCTGAAGGTCGGGGTCGAGCAAGGGTAGACCCCTTCCGTAGAGCAAAATCCTGAAGGTCGGGGTCGCGCAAGGGTCGACATGGGTCGAGGTGGACTATCATGCGAAACCACTTTTTTCGGTCCCTACGGTGCCCCTAGATGATGAAAAGTACAATCCGAGGTTGATTACGAACACTTTTGTGCACCCCCTTCCGTAGAGCAAAATCCTGAAGGTCGGGGTCGCGCAAGGGTCGACATGGGTCGAGGTGGACTATCATGCGAAACCACTTTTTTCGGTCCCTACGGTGCCCCTAGATGATGAAAAGTACAATCCGAGGTTGATTACGAACACTTTTGTGCACCCCCTTCCGTAGAGCAAAATCCTGAAGGTCGGGGTCGCGCAAGGGTCGACATGGGTCGAGGTGGACTATCATGCGAAACCACTTTTTTCGGTCCCTACGGTGCCCCTAGATGATGAAAAGTACAATCCGAGGTTGATTACGAACACTTTTGTGCACCCCCTTCCGTAGAGCAAAATCCTGAAGGTCGGGGTTGCGCACAAGTAGACCCCCTTCCGTAGAGCAAAATCCTGAAGGTCGGGGTCGCGCAAGGGTCGACATGGGTCGAGGTGGACTATCATGCGAAACCACTTTTTTCGGTCCCTACGGTGCCCCTAGATGATGAAAAGTACAATCCGAGGTTGATTACGAACACTTTTGTGCACCCCCTTCCGTAGAGCAAAATCCTGAAGGTCGGGGTTGCGCACAAGTAGACCCCCTTCCGTAGAGCAAAATCCTGAAGGTCGGGGTCGCGCAAGGGTCGACATGGGTCGAGGTGGACTATCATGCGAAACCACTTTTTTCGGTCCCTACGGTGCCCCTAGATGATGAAAAGTACAATCCGAGGTTGATTACGAACACTTTTGTGCACCCCCTTCCGTAGAGCAAAATCCTGAAGGTCGGGGTCGCGCAAGGGTCGACATGGGTCGAGGTGGACTATCATGCGAAACCACTTTTTTCGGTCCCTACGGTGCCCCTAGATGATGAAAAGTACAATCCGAGGTTGATTACGAACACTTTTGTGCACCCCCTTCCGTAGAGCAAAATCCTGAAGGTCGGGGTTGCGCACAAGTAGACCCCCTTCCGTAGAGCAAAATCCTGAAGGTCGGGGTCGCGCAAGGGTCGACATGGGTCGAGGTGGACTATCATGCGAAACCACTTTTTTCGGTCCCTACGGTGCCCCTAGATGATGAAAAGTACAATCCGAGGTTGATTACGAACACTTTTGTGCACCCCCTTCCGTAGAGCAAAATCCTGAAGGTCGGGGTTGCGCACAAGTCGACCCCCTTCCGTAGAGCAAAATCCTGAAGGTCGGGGTCGCGCAAGGGTCGACATGGGTCGAGGTGGACTATCATGCGAAACCACTTTTTTCGGTCCCTACGGTGCCCCTAGATGATGAAAAGTACAATCCGAGGTTGATTACGAACACTTTTGTGCACCCCCTTCCGTAGAGCAAAATCCTGAAGGTCGGGGTCGCGCAAGTGTCGACATGGGTCGAGGTGGACTATCATGCGAAACCACTTTTTTCGGTCCCTACGGTGCCCCTAGATGATGAAAAGTACAATCCGAGGTTGATTACGAACACTTTTGTGCACCCCCTTCCGTAGAGCAAAATCCTGAAGGTCGGGGTTGCGCACAAGTCGACCCCCTTCCGTAGAGCAAAATCCTGAAGGTCGGGGTCGCGCAAGGGTCGACATGGGTCGAGGTGGACTATCATGCGAAACCACTTTTTTCGGTCCCTACGGTGCCCCTAGATGATGAAAAGTACAATCCGAGGTTGATTACGAACACTTTTGTGCACCCCCTTCCGTAGAGCAAAATCCTGAAGGTCGGGGTTGCGCACAAGTAGACCCCCTTCCGTAGAGCAAAATCCTGAAGGTCGGGGTCGCGCAAGGGTCGACATGGGTCGAGGTGGACTATCATGCGAAACCACTTTTTTCGGTCCCTACGGTGCCCCTAGATGATGAAAAGTACAATCCGAGGTTGATTACGAACACTTTTGTGCACCCCCTTCCGTAGAGCAAAATCCTGAAGGTCGGGGTTGCGCACAAGTAGACCCCCTTCCGTAGAGCAAAATCCTGAAGGTCGGGGTCGCGCAAGGGTCGACATGGGTCGAGGTGGACTATCATGCGAAACCACTTTTTTCGGTCCCTACGGTGCCCCTAGATGATGAAAAGTACAATCCGAGGTTGATTACGAACACTTTTGTGCACCCCCTTCCGTAGAGCAAAATCCTGAAGGTCGGGGTTGCGCACAAGTAGACCCCCTTCCGTAGAGCAAAATCCTGAAGGTCGGGGTTGCGCACAAGTAGACCCCCTTCCGTAGAGCAAAATCCTGAAGGTCGGGGTCGCGCAAGGGTCGACATGGGTCGAGGTGGACTATCATGCGAAACCACTTTTTTCGGTCCCTACGGTGCCCCTAGATGATGAAAAGTACAATCCGAGGTTGATTACGAACACTTTTGTGCACCCCCTTCCGTAGAGCAAAATCCTGAAGGTCGGGGTTGCGCACAACGCGACCCCCTTCCGTAGAGCAAAATCCTGAAGGTCGGGGTCGCGCAAGGGTCGACATGGGTCGAGGTGGACTATCATGCGAAACCACTTTTTTCGGTCCCTACGGTGCCCCTAGATGATGAAAAGTACAATCCGAGGTTGATTACGAACACTTTTGTGCACCCCCTTCCGTAGAGCAAAATCCTGAAGGTCGGGGTTGCGCAAGGGTCGACATGGGTCGAGGTGGACTATCATGCGAAACCACTTTTTTCGGTCCCTACGGTGCCCCTAGATGATGAAAAGTACAATCCGAGGTTGATTACGAACACTTTTGTGCACCCCCTTCCGTAGAGCAAAATCCTGAAGGTCGGGGTTGCGCACAAGTAGACCCCCTTCCGTAGAGCAAAATCCTGAAGGTCGGGGTCGCGCAAGGGTCGACATGGGTCGAGGTGGACTATCATGCGAAACCACTTTTTTCGGTCCCTACGGTGCCCCTAGATGATGAAAAGTACAATCCGAGGTTGATTACGAACACTTTTGTGCACCCCCTTCCGTAGAGCAAAATCCTGAAGGTCGGGGTTGCGCACAAGTCGACCCCCTTCCGTAGAGCAAAATCCTGAAGGTCGGGGTCGCGCAAGGGTCGACATGGGTCGAGGTGGACTATCATGCGAAACCACTTTTTTCGGTCCCTACGGTGCCCCTAGATGATGAAAAGTACAATCCGAGGTTGATTACGAACACTTTTGTGCACCCCCTTCCGTAGAGCAAAATCCTGAAGGTCGGGGTCGCACAAGTGTGCACCCCCTTCCGTAGAGCAAAATCCTGAAGGTCGGGGTCGCGCAAGGGTCGACATGGGTCGAGGTGGACTATCATGCGAAACCACTTTTTTCGGTCCCTACGGTGCCCCTAGATGATGAAAAGTACAATCCGAGGTTGATTACGAACACTTTTGTGCACCCCCTTCCGTAGAGCAAAATCCTGAAGGTCGGGGTCGCGCAAGGGTCGACATGGGTCGAGGTGGACTATCATGCGAAACCACTTTTTTCGGTCCCTACGGTGCCCCTAGATGATGAAAAGTACAATCCGAGGTTGATTACGAACACTTTTGTGCACCCCCTTCCGTAGAGCAAAATCCTGAAGGTCGGGGTTGCGCACAAGTAGACCCCCTTCCGTAGAGCAAAATCCTGAAGGTCGGGGTCGCGCAAGGGTCGACATGGGTCGAGGTGGACTATCATGCGAAACCACTTTTTTCGGTCCCTACGGTGCCCCTAGATGATGAAAAGTACAATCCGAGGTTGATTACGAACACTTTTGTGCACCCCCTTCCGTAGAGCAAAATCCTGAAGGTCGGGGTTGCGCACAAGTAGACCCCCTTCCGTAGAGCAAAATCCTGAAGGTCGGGGTCGCGCAAGGGTCGACATGGGTCGAGGTGGACTATCATGCGAAACCACTTTTTTCGGTCCCTACGGTGCCCCTAGATGATGAAAAGTACAATCCGAGGTTGATTACGAACACTTTTGTGCACCCCCTTCCGTAGAGCAAAATCCTGAAGGTCGGGGTTGCGCACAAGTAGACCCCCTTCCCTAGAGCAAAATCCTGAAGGTCGGGGTCGCGCAAGGGTCGACATGGGTCGAGGTGGACTATCATGCGAAACCACTTTTTTCGGTCCCTACGGTGCCCCTAGATGATGAAAAGTACAATCCGAGGTTGATTACGAACACTTTTGTGCACCCCCTTCCGTAGAGCAAAATCCTGAAGGTCGGGGTGGCGCAAGGGTCGACATGGGTCGAGGTGGACTATCATGCGAAACCACTTTTTTCGGTCCCTACGGTGCCCCTAGATGATGAAAAGTACAATCCGAGGTTGATTACGAACACTTTTGTGCACCCCCTTCCGTAGAGCAAAATCCTGAAGGTCGGGGTCGCGCAAGGGTAGACCCCTTCCGTAGAGCAAAATCCTGAAGGTCGGGGTCGCGCAAGGGTCGACATGGGTCGAGGTGGACTATCATGCGAAACCACTTTTTTCGGTCCCTACGGTGCCCCTAGATGATGAAAAGTACAATCCGAGGTTGATTACGAACACTTTTGTGCACCCCCTTCCGTAGAGCAAAATCCTGAAGGTCGGGGTTGCGCACAAGTAGACCCCCTTCCGTAGAGCAAAATCCTGAAGGTCGGGGTCGCGCAAGGGTCGACATGGGTCGAGGTGGACTATCATGCGAAACCACTTTTTTCGGTCCCTACGGTGCCCCTAGATGATGAAAAGTACAATCCGAGGTTGATTACGAACACTTTTGTGCACCCCCTTCCGTAGAGCAAAATCCTGAAGGTCGGGGTCGCGCAAGGGTCGACATGGGTCGAGGTGGACTATCATGCGAAACCACTTTTTTCGGTCCCTACGGTGCCCCTAGATGATGAAAAGTACAATCCGAGGTTGATTACGAACACTTTTGTGCACCCCCTTCCGTAGAGCAAAATCCTGAAGGTCGGGGTCGCGCAAGGGTCGACATGGGTCGAGGTGGACTATCATGCGAAACCACTTTTTTCGGTCCCTACGGTGCCCCTAGATGATGAAAAGTACAATCCGAGGTTGATTACGAACACTTTTGTGCACCCCCTTCCGTAGAGCAAAATCCTGAAGGTCGGGGTCGCGCAAGGGTCGACATGGGTCGAGGTGGACTATCATGCGAAACCACTTTTTTCGGTCCCTACGGTGCCCCTAGATGATGAAAAGTACAATCCGAGGTTGATTACGAACACTTTTGTGCACCCCCTTCCGTAGAGCAAAATCCTGAAGGTCGGGGTCGCACAAGTGTGCACCCCCTTCCGTAGAGCAAAATCCTGAAGGTCGGGGTCGCGCAAGGGTCGACATGGGTCGAGGTGGACTATCATGCGAAACCACTTTTTTCGGTCCCTACGGTGCCCCTAGATGATGAAAAGTACAATCCGAGGTTGATTACGAACACTTTTGTGCACCCCCTTCCGTAGAGCAAAATCCTGAAGGTCGGGGTTGCGCACAAGTCGACCCCCTTCCGTAGAGCAAAATCCTGAAGGTCGGGGTCGCGCAAGGGTCGACATGGGTCGAGGTGGACTATCATGCGAAACCACTTTTTTCGGTCCCTACGGTACCCCTAGATGATGAAAAGTACAATCCGAGGTTGATTACGAACACTTTTGTGCACCCCCTTCCGTAGAGCAAAATCCTGAAGGTCGGGGTTGCGCACAAGTCGACCCCCTTCCGTAGAGCAAAATCCTGAAGGTCGGGGTCGCGCAAGGGTCGACATGGGTCGAGGTGGACTATCATGCGAAACCACTTTTTTCGGTCCCTACGGTGCCCCTAGATGATGAAAAGTACAATCCGAGGTTGATTACGAACACTTTTGTGCACCCCCTTCCGTAGAGCAAAATCCTGTAGGTCGGGGTCGCGCACAAGTAGACCCCCTTCCGTAGAGCAAAATCCTGAAGGTCGGGGTCGCGCAAGGGTCGACATGGGTCGAGGTGGACTATCATGCGAAACCACTTTTTTCGGTCCCTACGGTGCCCCTAGATGATGAAAAGTACAATCCGAGGTTGATTACGAACACTTTTGTGCACCCCCTTCCGTAGAGCAAAATCCTGAAGGTCGGGGTCGCGCAAGGGTCGACATGGGTCGAGGTGGACTATCATGCGAAACCACTTTTTTCGGTCCCTACGGTGCCCCTAGATGATGAAAAGTACAATCCAAGGTTGATTACGAACACTTTTGTGTACCCCCTTCCGTAGAGCAAAATCCTGAAGGTCGGGGTCGCGCAAGTGTCGACCCCCTTCCGTAGAGCAAAATCCTGAAGGTCGGGGTTGCGCACAAGTCGACCCCCTTCCGTAGAGCAAAATCCTGAAGGTCGGGGTCGCGCAAGGGTCGACATGGGTCGAGGTGGACTATCATGCGAAACCACTTTTTTCGGTCCCTACGGTGCCCCTAGATGATGAAAAGTACAATCCGAGGTTGATTACGAACACTTTTGTGCACCCCCTTCCGTAGAGCAAAATCCTGAAGGTCGGGGTCGCGCAAGGGTCGACATGGGTCGAGGTGGACTATCATGCGAAACCACTTTTTTCGGTCCCTACGGTGCCCCTAGATGATGAAAAGTACAATCCACGGTTGATTACGAACACTTTTGTGCACCCCCTTCCGTAGAGCAAAATCCTGAAGGTCGGGGTCGCGCAAGGGTCGACATGGGTCGAGGTGGACTATCATGCGAAACCACTTTTTTCGGTCCCTACGGTGCCCCTAGATGATGAAAAGTACAATCCGAGGTTGATTACGAACACTTTTGTGCACCCCCTTCCGTAGAGCAAAATCCTGAAGGTCGGGGTTGCGCACAAGTAGACCCCCTTCCGTAGAGCAAAATCCTGAAGGTCGGGGTCGCGCAAGGGTCGACATGGGTCGAGGTGGACTATCATGCGAAACCACTTTTTTCGGTCCCTACGGTGCCCCTAGATGATGAAAAGTACAATCCGAGGTTGATTACGAACACTTTTGTGCACCCCCTTCCGTAGAGCAAAATCCTGAAGGTCGGGGTTGCGCACAAGTAGACCCCCTTCCGTAGAGCAAAATCCTGAAGGTCGGGGTCGCGCAAGGGTCGACATGGGTCGAGGTGGACTATCATGCGAAACCACTTTTTTCGGTCCCTACGGTGCCCCTAGATGATGAAAAGTACAATCCGAGGTTGATTACGAACACTTTTGTGCACCCCCTTCCGTAGAGCAAAATCCTGAAGGTCGGGGTTGCGCACAAGTCGACCCCCTTCCGTAGAGCAAAATCCTGAAGGTCGGGGTCGCGCAAGGGTCGACATGGGTCGAGGTGGACTATCATGCGAAACCACTTTTTTCGGTCCCTACGGTGCCCCTAGATGATGAAAAGTACAATCCGAGGTTGATTACGAACACTTTTGTGCACCCCCTTCCGTAGAGCAAAATCCTGAAGGTCGGGGTCGCGCAAGGGTCGACATGGGTCGAGGTGGACTATCATGCGAAACCACTTTTTTCGGTCCCTACGGTGCCCCTAGATGATGAAAAGTACAATCCGAGGTTGATTACGAACACTTTTGTGCACCCCCTTCCGTAGAGCAAAATCCTGAAGGTCGGGGTCGCACAAGTGTGCACCCCCTTCCGTAGAGCAAAATCCTGAAGGTCGGGGTCGCGCAAGGGTCGACATGGGTCGAGGTGGACTATCATGCGAAACCACTTTTTTCGGTCCCTACGGTGCCCCTAGATGATGAAAAGTACAATCCGAGGTTGATTACGAACACTTTTGTGCACCCCCTTCCGTAGAGCAAAATCCTGAAGGTCGGGGTTGCGCACAAGTAGACCCCCTTCCGTAGAGCAAAATCCTGAAGGTCGGGGTCGCGCAAGGGTCGACATGGGTCGAGGTGGACTATCATGCGAAACCACTTTTTTCGGTCCCTACGGTGCCCCTAGATGATGAAAAGTACAATCCGAGGTTGATTACGAACACTTTTGTGCACCCCCTTCCGTAGAGCAAAATCCTGAAGGTCGGGGTTGCGCACAAGTCGACCCCCTTCCGTAGAGCAAAATCCTGAAGGTCGGGGTCGCGCAAGGGTCGACATGGGTCGAGGTGGACTATCATGCGAAACCACTTTTTTCGGTCCCTACGGTGCCCCTAGATGATGAAAAGTACAATCCGAGGTTGATTACGAACACTTTTGTGCACCCCCTTCCGTAGAGCAAAATCCTGAAGGTCGGGGTTGCGCACAAGTAGACCCCCTTCCGTAGAGCAAAATCCTGAAGGTCGGGGTCGCGCAAGGGTCGACATGGGTCGAGGTGGACTATCATGCGAAACCACTTTTTTCGGTCCCTACGGTGCCCCTAGATGATGAAAAGTACAATCCGAGGTTGATTACGAACACTTTTGTGCACCCCCTTCCGTAGAGCAAAATCCTGAAGGTCGGGGTTGCGCACAAGTAGACCCCCTTCCGTAGAGCAAAATCCTGAAGGTCGGGGTCGCGCAAGGGTCGACATGGGTCGAGGTGGACTATCATGCGAAACCACTTTTTTCGGTCCCTACGGTGCCCCTAGATGATGAAAAGTACAATCCGAGGTTGATTACGAACACTTTTGTGCACCCCCTTCCGTAGAGCAAAATCCTGAAGGTCGGGGTCGCGCAAGGGTCGACATGGGTCGAGGTGGACTATCATGCGAAACCACTTTTTTCGGTCCCTACGGTGCCCCTAGATGATGAAAAGTACAATCCGAGGTTGATTACGAACACTTTTGTGCACCCCCTTCCGTAGAGCAAAATCCTGAAGGTCGGGGTCGCGCAAGGGTCGACATGGGTCGAGGTGGACTATCATGCGAAACCACTTTTTTCGGTCCCTACGGTGCCCCTAGATGATGAAAAGTACAATCCGAGGTTGATTACGAACACTTTTGTGCACCCCCTTCCGTAGAGCAAAATCCTGAAGGTCGGGGTCGCGCAAGGGTCGACATGGGTCGAGGTGGACTATCATGCGAAACCACTTTTTTCGGTCCCTACGGTGCCCCTAGATGATGAAAAGTACAATCCGAGGTTGATTACGAACACTTTTGTGCACCCCCTTCCGTAGAGCAAAATCCTGAAGGTCGGGGTCGCACAAGTGTGCACCCCCTTCCGTAGAGCAAAATCCTGAAGGTCGGGGTCGCGCAAGGGTCGACATGGGTCGAGGTGGACTATCATGCGAAACCACTTTTTTCGGTCCCTACGGTGCCCCTAGATGATGAAAAGTACAATCCGAGGTTGATTACGAACACTTTTGTGCACCCCCTTCCGTAGAGCAAAATCCTGAAGGTCGGGGTTGCGCACAAGTAGACCCCCTTCCGTAGAGCAAAATCCTGAAGGTCGGGGTCGCGCAAGGGTCGACATGGGTCGAGGTGGACTATCATGCGAAACCACTTTTTTCGGTCCCTACGGTGCCCCTAGATGATGAAAAGTACAATCCGAGGTTGATTACGAACACTTTTGTGCACCCCCTTCCGTAGAGCAAAATCCTGAAGGTCGGGGTCGCGCAAGGGTCGACATGGGTCGAGGTGGACTATCATGCGAAACCACTTTTTTCGGTCCCTACGGTGCCCCTAGATGATGAAAAGTACAATCCGAGGTTGATTACGAACACTTTTGTGCACCCCCTTCCGTAGAGCAAAATCCTGAAGGTCGGGGTCGCGCAAGGGTCGACATGGGTCGAGGTGGACTATCATGCGAAACCACTTTTTTCGGTCCATACGGTGCCCCTAGATGATGAAAAGTACAATCCGAGGTTGATTACGAACACTTTTGTGCACCCCCTTCCGTAGAGCAAAATCCTGAAGGTCGGGGTCGCACAAGTGTGCACCCCCTTCCGTAGAGCAAAATCCTGAAGGTCGGGGTTGCGCACAAGTAGACCCCCTTCCGTAGAGCAAAATCCTGAAGGTCGGGGTCGCGCAAGGGTCGACATGGGTCGAGGTGGACTATCATGCGAAACCACTTTTTTCGGTCCCTACGGTGTCCCTAGATGATGAAAAGTACAATCCGAGGTTGATTACGAACACTTTTGTGCACCCCCTTCCGTAGAGCAAAATCCTGAAGGTCGGGGTCGCGCACAAGTAGACCCCCTTCCGTAGAGCAAAATCCTGAAGGTCGGGGTCGCGCAAGGGTCGACATGGGTCGAGGTGGACTATCATGCGAAACCACTTTTTTCGGTCCCTACGGTGCCCCTAGATGATGAAAAGTACAATCCGAGGTTGATTACGAACACTTTTGTGCACCCCCTTCCGTAGAGCAAAATCCTGAAGGTCGGGGTTGCGCACAAGTAGACCCCCTTCCGTAGAGCAAAATCCTGAAGGTCGGGGTCGCGCAAGGGTCGACATGGGTCGAGGTGGACTATCATGCGAAACCACTTTTTTCGGTCCCTACGGTGCCCCTAGATGATGAAAAGTACAATCCGAGGTTGATTACGAACACTTTTGTGCACCCCCTTCCGTAGAGCAAAATCCTGAAGGTCGGGGTCGCGCAAGGGTCGACATGGGTCGAGGTGGACTATCATGCGAAACCACTTTTTTCGGTCCCTACGGTGCCCCTAGATGATGAAAAGTACAATCCGAGGTTGATTACGAACACTTTTGTGCACCCCCTTCCGTAGAGCAAAATCCTGAAGGTCGGGGTCGCACAAGTGTGCACCCCCTTCCGTAGAGCAAAATCCTGAAGGTCGGGGTTGCGCACAAGTAGACCCCCTTCCGTAGAGCAAAATCCTGAAGGTCGGGGTCGCGCAAGGGTCGACATGGGTCGAGGTGGACTATCATGCGAAACCACTTTTTTCGGTCCCTACGGTGTCCCTAGATGATGAAAAGTACAATCCGAGGTTGATTACGAACACTTTTGTGCACCCCCTTCCGTAGAGCAAAATCCTGAAGGTCGGGGTCGCGCACAAGTAGACCCCCTTCCGTAGAGCAAAATCCTGAAGGTCGGGGTCGCGCAAGGGTCGACATGGGTCGAGGTGGACTATCATGCGAAACCACTTTTTTCGGTCCCTACGGTGCCCCTAGATGATGAAAAGTACAATCCGAGGTTGATTACGAACACTTTTGTGCACCCCCTTCCGTAGAGCAAAATCCTGAAGGTCGGGGTCGCACAAGTGTGCACCCCCTTCCGTAGAGCAAAATCCTGAAGGTCGGGGTCGCGCAAGGGTCGACATGGGTCGAGGTGGACTATCATGCGAAACCACTTTTTTCGGTCCCTACGGTGCCCCTAGATGATGAAAAGTACAATCCGAGGTTGATTACGAACACTTTTGTGCACCCCCTTCCGTAGAGCAAAATCCTGAAGGTCGGGGTCGCGCAAGGGTCGACATGGGTCGAGGTGGACTATCATGCGAAACCACTTTTTTCGGTCCCTACGGTGCCCCTAGATGATGAAAAGTACAATCCGAGGTTGATTACGAACACTTTTGTGCACCCCCTTCCGTAGAGCAAAATCCTGAAGGTCGGGGTCGCGCAAGGGTCGACATGGGTCGAGGTGGACTATCATGCGAAACCACTTTTTTCGGTCCCTACGGTGCCCCTAGATGATGAAAAGTACAATCCGAGGTTGATTACGAACACTTTTGTGCACCCCCTTCCGTAGAGCAAAATCCTGAAGGTCGGGGTCGCACAAGTGTGCACCCCCTTCCGTAGAGCAAAATCCTGAAGGTCGGGGTCGCGCAAGGGTCGACATGGGTCGAGGTGGACTATCATGCGAAACCACTTTTTTCGGTCCCTACGGTGCCCCTAGATGATGAAAAGTACAATCCGAGGTTGATTACGAACACTTTTGTGCACCCCCTTCCGTAGAGCAAAATCCTGAAGGTCGGCGTCGCACAAGTGTGCACCCCCTTCCGTAGAGCAAAATCCTGAAGGTCGGGGTCGCGCAAGGGTCGACATGGGTCGAGGTGGACTATCATGCGAAACCACTTTTTTCGGTCCCTACGGTGCCCCTAGATGATGAAAAGTACAATCCGAGGTTGATTACGAACACTTTTGTGCACCCCCTTCCGTAGAGCAAAATCCTGAAGGTCGGGGTCGCGCAAGGGTCGACATGGGTCGAGGTGGACTATCATGCGAAACCACTTTTTTCGGTCCCTACGGTGCCCCTAGATGATGAAAAGTACAATCCGAGGTTGATTACGAACACTTTTGTGCACCCCCTTCCGTAGAGCAAAATCCTGAAGGTCGGGGTCGCACAAGTGTGCACCCCCTTCCGTAGAGCAAAATCCTGAAGGTCGGGGTCGCGCAAGGGTCGACATGGGTCGAGGTGGACTATCATGCGAAACCACTTTTTTCGGTCCCTACGGTGCCCCTAGATGATGAAAAGTACAATCCGAGGTTGATTACGAACACTTTTGTGCACCCCCTTCCGTAGAGCAAAATCCTGAAGGTCGGGGTCGCGCAAGGGTCGACATGGGTCGAGGTGGACTATCATGCGAAACCACTTTTTTCGGTCCCTACGGTGCCCCTAGATGATGAAAAGTACAATCCGAGGTTGATTACGAACACTTTTGTGCACCCCCTTCCGTAGAGCAAAATCCTGAAGGTCGGGGTTGCGCACAAGTAGACCCCCTTCCGTAGAGCAAAATCCTGAAGGTCGGGGTCGCGCAAGGGTCGACATGGGTCGAGGTGGACTATCATGCGAAACCACTTTTTTCGGTCCCTACGGTGCCCCTAGATGATGAAAAGTACAATCCGAGGTTGATTACGAACACTTTTGTGCACCCCCTTCCGTAGAGCAAAATCCTGAAGGTCGGGGTTGCGCACAAGTCGACCCCCTTCCGTAGAGCAAAATCCTGAAGGTCGGGGTCGCGCAAGGGTCGACATGGGTCGAGGTGGACTATCATGCGAAACCACTTTTTTCGGTCCCTACGGTGCCCCTAGATGATGAAAAGTACAATCCGAGGTTGATTACGAACACTTTTGTGCACCCCCTTCCGTAGAGCAAAATCCTGAAGGTCGGGGTCGCACAAGTGTGCACCCCCTTCCGTAGAGCAAAATCCTGAAGGTCGGGGTCGCGCAAGGGTCGACATGGGTCGAGGTGGACTATCATGCGAAACCACTTTTTTCGGTCCCTACGGTGCCCCTAGATGATGAAAAGTACAATCCGAGGTTGATTACGAACACTTTTGTGCACCCCCTTCCGTAGAGCAAAATCCTGAAGGTCGGCGTCGCACAAGTGTGCACCCCCTTCCGTAGAGCAAAATCCTGAAGGTCGGGGTCGCGCAAGGGTCGACATGGGTCGAGGTGGACTATCATGCGAAACCACTTTTTTCGGTCCCTACGGTGCCCCTAGATGATGAAAAGTACAATCCGAGGTTGATTACGAACACTTTTGTGCACCCCCTTCCGTAGAGCAAAATCCTGAAGGTCGGGGTTGCGCACAAGTCGACCCCCTTCCGTAGAGCAAAATCCTGAAGGTCGGGGTCGAGCAAGGGTAGACCCCTTCCGTAGAGCAAAATCCTGAAGGTCGGGGTCGCGCAAGGGTCGACATGGGTCGAGGTGGACTATCATGCGAAACCACTTTTTTCGGTCCCTACGGTGCCCCTAGATGATGAAAAGTACAATCCGAGGTTGATTACGAACACTTTTGTGCACCCCCTTCCGTAGAGCAAAATCCTGAAGGTCGGGGTTGCGCACAAGTAGACCCCCTTCCGTAGAGCAAAATCCTGAAGGTCGGGGTCGCGCAAGGGTCGACATGGGTCGAGGTGGACTATCATGCGAAACCACTTTTTTCGGTCCCTACGGTGCCCCTAGATGATGAAAAGTACAATCCGAGGTTGATTACGAACACTTTTGTGCACCCCCTTCCGTAGAGCAAAATCCTGAAGGTCGGGGTTGCGCACAAGTAGACCCCCTTCCGTAGAGCAAAATCCTGAAGGTCGGGGTCGCGCAAGGGTCGACATGGGTCGAGGTGGACTATCATGCGAAACCACTTTTTTCGGTCCCTACGGTGCCCCTAGATGATGAAAAGTACAATCCGAGGTTGATTACGAACACTTTTGTGCACCCCCTTCCGTAGAGCAAAATCCTGAAGGTCGGGGTTGCGCACAAGTCGACCCCCTTCCGTAGAGCAAAATCCTGAAGGTCGGGGTCGCGCAAGGGTCGACATGGGTCGAGGTGGACTATCATGCGAAACCACTTTTTTCGGTCCCTACGGTGCCCCTAGATGATGAAAAGTACAATCCGAGGTTGATTACGAACACTTTTGTGCACCCCCTTCCGTAGAGCAAAATCCTGAAGGTCGGGGTCGCGCAAGGGTCGACATGGGTCGAGGTGGACTATCATGCGAAACCACTTTTTTCGGTCCCTACGGTGCCCCTAGATGATGAAAAGTACAATCCGAGGTTGATTACGAACACTTTTGTGCACCCCCTTCCGTAGAGCAAAATCCTGAAGGTCGGGGTCGCGCAAGGGTCGACATGGGTCGAGGTGGACTATCATGCGAAACCACTTTTTTCGGTCCCTACGGTGCCCCTAGATGATGAAAAGTACAATCCGAGGTTGATTACGAACACTTTTGTGCACCCCCTTCCGTAGAGCAAAATCCTGAAGGTCGGGGTTGCGCACAAGTAGACCCCCTTCCGTAGAGCAAAATCCTGAAGGTCGGGGTCGCGCAAGGGTCGACATGGGTCGAGGTGGACTATCATGCGAAACCACTTTTTTCGGTCCCTACGGTGCCCCTAGATGATGAAAAGTACAATCCGAGGTTGATTACGAACACTTTTGTGCACCCCCTTCCGTAGAGCAAAATCCTGAAGGTCGGGGTCGCGCAAGGGTCGACATGGGTCGAGGTGGACTATCATGCGAAACCACTTTTTTCGGTCCCTACGGTGCCCCTAGATGATGAAAAGTACAATCCGAGGTTGATTACGAACACTTTTGTGCACCCCCTTCCGTATAGCAAAATCCTGAAGGTCGGGGTCGCACAAGTGTGCACCCCCTTCCGTAGAGCAAAATCCTGAAGGTCGGGGTCGCGCAAGGGTCGACATGGGTCGAGGTGG
Source organism: Anopheles nili (assembly GCF_943737925.1). Classification (NCBI taxonomy): domain Eukaryota; kingdom Metazoa; phylum Arthropoda; class Insecta; order Diptera; family Culicidae; genus Anopheles; species Anopheles nili. The sequence continues at coordinate 72,993 of NW_026525468.1, read as the reverse complement.
ACTATCATGCGAAACCACTTTTTTCGGTCCCTACGGTGCCCCTAGATGATGAAAAGTACAATCCGAGGTTGATTACGAACACTTTTGTGCACCCCCTTCCGTAGAGCAAAATCCTGAAGGTCGGCGTCGCACAAGTGTGCACCCCCTTCCGTAGAGCAAAATCCTGAAGGTCGGGGTCGCGCAAGGGTCGACATGGGTCGAGGTGGACTATCATGCGAAACCACTTTTTTCGGTCCCTACGGTGCCCCTAGATGATGAAAAGTACAATCCGAGGTTGATTACGAACACTTTTGTGCACCCCCTTCCGTAGAGCAAAATCCTGAAGGTCGGGGTCGCGCAAGGGTCGACATGGGTCGAGGTGGACTATCATGCGAAACCACTTTTTTCGGTCCCTACGGTGCCCCTAGATGATGAAAAGTACAATCCGAGGTTGATTACGAACACTTTTGTGCACCCCCTTCCGTAGAGCAAAATCCTGAAGGTCGGGGTCGCACAAGTGTGCACCCCCTTCCGTAGAGCAAAATCCTGAAGGTCGGGGTCGCGCAAGGGTCGACATGGGTCGAGGTGGACTATCATGCGAAACCACTTTTTTCGGTCCCTACGGTGCCCCTAGATGATGAAAAGTACAATCCGAGGTTGATTACGAACACTTTTGTGCACCCCCTTCCGTAGAGCAAAATCCTGAAGGTCGGCGTCGCACAAGTGTGCACCCCCTTCCGTAGAGCAAAATCCTGAAGGTCGGGGTCGCGCAAGGGTCGACATGGGTCGAGGTGGACTATCATGCGAAACCACTTTTTTCGGTCCCTACGGTGCCCCTAGATGATGAAAAGTACAATCCGAGGTTGATTACGAACACTTTTGTGCACCCCCTTCCGTAGAGCAAAATCCTGAAGGTCGGGGTTGCGCACAAGTAGACCCCCTTCCGTAGAGCAAAATCCTGAAGGTCGGGGTCGCGCAAGGGTCGACATGGGTCGAGGTGGACTATCATGCGAAACCACTTTTTTCGGTCCCTACGGTGCCCCTAGATGATGAAAAGTACAATCCGAGGTTGATTACGAACACTTTTGTGCACCCCCTTCCGTAGAGCAAAATCCTGAAGGTCGGGGTTGCGCACAAGTCGACCCCCTTCCGTAGAGCAAAATCCTGAAGGTCGGGGTCGCGCAAGGGTCGACATGGGTCGAGGTGGACTATCATGCGAAACCACTTTTTTCGGTCCCTACGGTGCCCCTAGATGATGAAAAGTACAATCCGAGGTTGATTACGAACACTTTTGTGCACCCCCTTCCGTAGAGCAAAATCCTGAAGGTCGGGGTCGCGCAAGGGTCGACATGGGTCGAGGTGGACTATCATGCGAAACCACTTTTTTCGGTCCCTACGGTGCCCCTAGATGATGAAAAGTACAATCCGAGGTTGATTACGAACACTTTTGTGCACCCCCTTCCGTAGAGCAAAATCCTGAAGGTCGGGGTCGCGCAAGGGTCGACATGGGTCGAGGTGGACTATCATGCGAAACCACTTTTTTCGGTCCCTACGGTGCCCCTAGATGATGAAAAGTACAATCCGAGGTTGATTACGAACACTTTTGTGCACCCCCTTCCGTAGAGCAAAATCCTGAAGGTCGGGGTTGCGCACAAGTAGACCCCCTTCCGTAGAGCAAAATCCTGAAGGTCGGGGTCGCGCAAGGGTCGACATGGGTCGAGGTGGACTATCATGCGAAACCACTTTTTTCGGTCCCTACGGTGCCCCTAGATGATGAAAAGTACAATCCGAGGTTGATTACGAACACTTTTGTGCACCCCCTTCCGTAGAGCAAAATCCTGAAGGTCGGGGTCGCGCAAGGGTCGACATGGGTCGAGGTGGACTATCATGCGAAACCACTTTTTTCGGTCCCTACGGTGCCCCTAGATGATGAAAAGTACAATCCGAGGTTGATTACGAACACTTTTGTGCACCCCCTTCCGTAGAGCAAAATCCTGAAGGTCGGGGTCGCGCAAGGGTCGACATGGGTCGAGGTGGACTATCATGCGAAACCACTTTTTTCGGTCCCTACGGTGCCCCTAGATGATGAAAAGTACAATCCGAGGTTGATTACGAACACTTTTGTGCACCCCCTTCCGTAGAGCAAAATCCTGAAGGTCGGGGTCGCGCAAGGGTCGACATGGGTCGAGGTGGACTATCATGCGAAACCACTTTTTTCGGTCCCTACGGTGCCCCTAGATGATGAAAAGTACAATCCGAGGTTGATTACGAACACTTTTGTGCACCCCCTTCCGTAGAGCAAAATCCTGAAGGTCGGCGTCGCACAAGTGTGCACCCCCTTCCGTAGAGCAAAATCCTGAAGGTCGGGGTCGCGCAAGGGTCGACATGGGTCGAGGTGGACTATCATGCGAAACCACTTTTTTCGGTCCCTACGGTGCCCCTAGATGATGAAAAGTACAATCCGAGGTTGATTACGAACACTTTTGTGCACCCCCTTCCGTAGAGCAAAATCCTGAAGGTCGGGGTCGCGCAAGGGTCGACATGGGTCGAGGTGGACTATCATGCGAAACCACTTTTTTCGGTCCCTACGGTGCCCCTAGATGATGAAAAGTACAATCCGAGGTTGATTACGAACACTTTTGTGCACCCCCTTCCGTAGAGCAAAATCCTGAAGGTCGGGGTCGCACAAGTGTGCACCCCCTTCCGTAGAGCAAAATCCTGAAGGTCGGGGTCGCGCAAGGGTCGACATGGGTCGAGGTGGACTATCATGCGAAACCACTTTTTTCGGTCCCTACGGTGCCCCTAGATGATGAAAAGTACAATCCGAGGTTGATTACGAACACTTTTGTGCACCCCCTTCCGTAGAGCAAAATCCTGAAGGTCGGGGTTGCGCACAAGTCGACCCCCTTCCGTAGAGCAAAATCCTGAAGGTCGGGGTCGAGCAAGGGTAGACCCCTTCCGTAGAGCAAAATCCTGAAGGTCGGGGTCGCGCAAGGGTCGACATGGGTCGAGGTGGACTATCATGCGAAACCACTTTTTTCGGTCCCTACGGTGCCCCTAGATGATGAAAAGTACAATCCGAGGTTGATTACGAACACTTTTGTGCACCCCCTTCCGTAGAGCAAAATCCTGAAGGTCGGGGTTGCGCACAAGTACACCCCCTTCCGTAGAGCAAAATCCTGAAGGTCGGGGTCGCGCAAGGGTCGACATGGGTCGAGGTGGACTATCATGCGAAACCACTTTTTTCGGTCCCTACGGTGCCCCTAGATGATGAAAAGTACAATCCGAGGTTGATTACGAACACTTTTGTGCACCCCCTTCCGTAGAGCAAAATCCTGAAGGTCGGGGTTGCGCACAAGTAGACCCCCTTCCGTAGAGCAAAATCCTGAAGGTCGGGGTCGCGCAAGGGTCGACATGGGTCGAGGTGGACTATCATGCGAAACCACTTTTTTCGGTCCCTACGGTGCCCCTAGATGATGAAAAGTACAATCCGAGGTTGATTACGAACACTTTTGTGCACCCCCTTCCGTAGAGCAAAATCCTGAAGGTCGGGGTTGCGCACAAGTCGACCCCCTTCCGTAGAGCAAAATCCTGAAGGTCGGGGTCGCGCAAGGGTCGACATGGGTCGAGGTGGACTATCATGCGAAACCACTTTTTTCGGTCCCTACGGTGCCCCTAGATGATGAAAAGTACAATCCGAGGTTGATTACGAACACTTTTGTGCACCCCCTTCCGTAGAGCAAAATCCTGAAGGTCGGGGTCGCGCAAGGGTCGACATGGGTCGAGGTGGACTATCATGCGAAACCACTTTTTTCGGTCCCTACGGTGCCCCTAGATGATGAAAAGTACAATCCGAGGTTGATTACGAACACTTTTGTGCACCCCCTTCCGTAGAGCAAAATCCTGAAGGTCGGGGTTGCGCACAAGTAGACCCCCTTCCGTAGAGCAAAATCCTGAAGGTCGGGGTCGCGCAAGGGTCGACATGGGTCGAGGTGGACTATCATGCGAAACCACTTTTTTCGGTCCCTACGGTGCCCCTAGATGATGAAAAGTACAATCCGAGGTTGATTACGAACACTTTTGTGCACCCCCTTCCGTAGAGCAAAATCCTGAAGGTCGGGGTTGCGCACAAGTCGACCCCCTTCCGTAGAGCAAAATCCTGAAGGTCGGGGTCGCGCAAGGGTCGACATGGGTCGAGGTGGACTATCATGCGAAACCACTTTTTTCGGTCCCTACGGTGCCCCTAGATGATGAAAAGTACAATCCGAGGTTGATTACGAACACTTTTGTGCACCCCCTTCCGTAGAGCAAAATACTGAAGGTCGGGGTCGCGCAAGGGTCGACATGGGTCGAGGTGGACTATCATGCGAAACCACTTTTTTCGGTCCCTACGGTGCCCCTAGATGATGAAAAGTACAATCCGAGGTTGATTACGAACACTTTTGTGCACCCCCTTCCGTAGAGCAAAATCCTGAAGGTCGGGGTTGCGCACAGGTCGACCCCCTTCCGTAGAGCAAAATCCTGAAGGTCGGGGTCGCGCAAGGGTCGTCATGGGTCGAGGTGGACTATCATGCGAAACCACTTTTTTCGGTCCCTACGGTGCCCCTAGATGATGAAAAGTACAATCCGAGGTTGATTACGAACACTTTTGTGCACCCCCTTCCGTAGAGCAAAATCCTGAAGGTCGGGGTCGCGCAAGGGTCGACATGGGTCGAGGTGGACTATCATGCGAAACCACTTTTTTCGGTCCCTACGGTGCCCCTAGATGATGAAAAGTACAATCCGAGGTTGATTACGAACACTTTTGTGCACCCCCTTCCGTAGAGCAAAATCCTGAAGGTCGGGGTTGCGCACAAGTCGACCCCCTTCCGTAGAGCAAAATCCTGAAGGTCGGGGTCGCGCAAGGGTCGACATGGGTCGAGGTGGACTATCATGCGAAACCACTTTTTTCGGTCCCTACGGTGCCCCTAGATGATGAAAAGTACAATCCGAGGTTGATTACGAACACTTTTGTGCACCCCCTTCCGTAGAGCAAAATCCTGAAGGTCGGGGTCGCGCAAGGGTCGACATGGGTCGAGGTGGACTATCATGCGAAACCACTTTTTTCGGTCCCTACGGTGCCCCTAGATGATGAAAAGTACAATCCGAGGTTGATTACGAACACTTTTGTGCACCCCCTTCCGTAGAGCAAAATCCTGAAGGTCGGGGTTGCGCACAAGTAGACCCCCTTCCGTAGAGCAAAATCCTGAAGGTCGGGGTCGCGCAAGGGTCGACATGGGTCGAGGTGGACTATCATGCGAAACCACTTTTTTCGGTCCCTACGGTGCCCCTAGATGATGAAAAGTACAATCCGAGGTTGATTACGAACACTTTTGTGCACCCCCTTCCGTAGAGCAAAATCCTGAAGGTCGGGGTCGCGCAAGGGTAGACCCCTTCCGTAGAGCAAAATCCTGAAGGTCGGGGTCGCGCAAGGGTCGACATGGGTCGAGGTGGACTATCATGCGAAACCACTTTTTTCGGTCCCTACGGTGCCCCTAGATGATGAAAAGTACAATCCGAGGTTGATTACGAACACTTTTGTGCACCCCCTTCCGTAGAGCAAAATCCTGAAGGTCGGGGTTGCGCACAAGTGTGCACCCCCTTCCGTAGAGCAAAATCCTGAAGGTCGGGGTCGCGCAAGGGTCGACATGGGTCGAGGTGGACTATCATGCGAAACCACTTTTTTCGGTCCCTACGGTGCCCCTAGATGATGAAAAGTACAATCCGAGGTTGATTACGAACACTTTTGTGCACCCCCTTCCGTAGAGCAAAATCCTGAAGGTCGGGGTTGCGCACAAGTGTGCACCCCCTTCCGTAGAGCAAAATCCTGAAGGTCGGGGTCGCGCAAGGGTCGACATGGGTCGAGGTGGACTATCATGCGAAACCACTTTTTTCGGTCCCTACGGTGCCCCTAGATGATGAAAAGTACAATCCGAGGTTGATTACGAACACTTTTGTGCACCCCCTTCCGTAGAGCAAAATCCTGAAGGTCGGGGTTGCGCACAAGTCGACCCCCTTCCGTAGAGCAAAATCCTGAAGGTCGGGGTCGCGCAAGGGTCGACATGGGTCGAGGTGGACTATCATGCGAAACCACTTTTTTCGGTCCCTACGGTGCCCCTAGATGATGAAAAGTACAATCCGAGGTTGATTACGAACACTTTTGTGCACCCCCTTCCGTAGAGCAAAATCCTGAAGGTCGGGTTCTCGGGGCGGTCGAGGCCCTCTGACGTGCACGAAAAACCGGTACCCACGCCGAGCTTCAGAATTTGGTCTCCAGAGACTAAGTCCCAGCCGAAACCGGCAATCCACAAAAGTGTACCAAGGAGTGGTCGGATCGAGTTACAGTGTTCGAGAGTATTGACGAGCATGGTTATACGCAACTTTTTGCTAAAGGTGTCCAAGACCGTCAGACCCTTACTTACGGAGATATAAGACACGTGCGTGGTTGCTCGTGCCGAGCTTCAGAAATGTTGCTCCAGAGACTAAGTCCCAGAAAACCTTCCGACCCCAAAAACTCCCAGAAGGAGTCGTCGGATCGTTTCGCGATGTTCTAGTGAAATGTTCAGCTCGACGAAATGCAACTTTTACCTAAAGGGGTCCAAGACCGTCAGACGCTTAGGTACGGAGATACGGGCATGGGTCGGTTTTCCCCATACAAAATACCCCATGGAAAACTGCAAAACCCCAAAACAGGTCGAAGGAGTGGTCGGATCGTTTCGTGGTGTTCTAGTGAAATGTTCCATTCGATAGGGCGCAACTTTTTGCTAAAGGTGTCCAAGACCGTCAGACCCTTACTTACGGAGATATAAGACACGTGCGTGGTTGCTCGTGCCGAGCTTCAGAAATGTTGCTCCAGAGACTAAGTCCCAGAAAACCTTCCAACCCCAAAAACTCCCAGAAGGAGTCGTCGGATCGTTTCGCGATGTTCTAGTGAAATGTTCAGCTCGACGGAATGCAACTTTTACCTTAAGGGGTCCAAGACCGTCAGACGCTTAGGTACGGAGATACGGGCATGGGTCGGTTTTCCCCATACAAAATACCCCATGGAAAACTGCAAAACCCAAAAACAGGTCGAAGGAGTGGTCGGATCGTTTCGTGGTGTTCTAGTGAAATGTTCCATTCGATAGGGCGCAACTTTTTGCTAAAGGTGTCCAAGACCGTCAGACCCTTACTTACGGAGATATAAGACACGTGCGTGGTTGCTCGTGCCGAGCTTCAGAAATGTTGCTCCAGAGACTAAGTCCCAGAAAACCTTCGGACCCCAAAAACTCCCAGAAGGAGTCGTCGGATCGTTTCGCGATGTTCTAGTGAAATGTTCAGCTCGACGAAATGCAACTTTTACCTAAAGGGGTTCAAGACCGTCAGACGCTTAGGTACGGAGATCCGGGCATGGGTCGGTTTTCCCCATACAAAATACCCCATGGAAAACTGCAAAACCCCAAAACAGGTCGAAGGAGTGGTCGGATCGTTTCGTGGTGTTCTAGTGAAATGTTCCATTCGATAGAGCGCAACTTTTTGCTAAAGGTGTCCAGGACCGTCAGACCCTTACTTACGGAGATATAAGACACGTGCGTGGTTGCTCGTGCCGAGCTTCAGAAATGTTGCTCCAGAGACTAAGTCCCAGAAAACCTTCCGACCCCAAAAACTCCCAGAAGGAGTCGTCGGATCGTTTCGCGATGTTCTAGTGAAATGTTCAGCTCGACGAAATGCAACTTTTATCTAAAGGGGTCCAAGACCGTCAGACGCTTAGGTACGGAGATACGGGCATGGGTCGGTTTTCCCCATACAAAATACCCCATGGAAAACTGCAAAACCCCAAAACAGGTCGAAGGAGTGGTCGGATCGTTTCGTGGTGTTCTAGTGAAATGTTCCATTCGATAGGGCGCAACTTTTTGCTAAAGGTGTCCAAGACCGTCAGACACTTACTTACGGAGATATAAGACACGTGCGTGGTTGCTCGTGCCGAGCTTCAGAAATGTTGCTCCAGAGACTAAGTCCCAGAAAACCTTCCGACCCCAAAAACTCCCAGAAGGAGGCGTCGGATCGTTTCGCGATGTTCTAGTGAAATGTTCAGCTCGACGGAATGCAACTTTTACCTAAAGGGGTCCAAGACCGTCAGACGCTTAGGTACGGAGATACGGGCATGGGTCGGTTTTCCCCATACAAAATACCCCATGGAAAACTGCAACACCCCAAAACAGGTCGAAGGAGTGGTCGGATCGTTTCGTGGTGTTCTAGTGAAATGTTCCATTCGATAGGGCGCAACTTTTTGCTAAAGGTGTCCAAGACCGTCAGACCCTTACTTACGGAGATATAAGACACGTGCGTGGTTGCTCGTGCCGAGCTTCAGAAATGTTGCTCCAGAGACTAAGTCCCAGAAAACCTTCGGACCCCAAAAACTCCCAGAAGGAGGCGTCGGATCGTTTCGCGATGTTCTAGCGAAATGTTCAGCTCGACGAAATGCAACTTTTACCTAAAGGGGTCCAAGACCGTCAGACGCTTAGGTACGGAGATACGGGCATGGGTCGGTTTTCCCCATACAAAATACCCCATGGAAAACTGCAAAACCCCAAAACAGGTCGAAGGAGTGGTCGGATCGTTTCGTGGTGTTCTGGTGAAATGTTCCATTCGATAGGGCGCAACTTTTTGCTAAAGGTGTCCAAGACCGTCAGACCCTTACTTACGGAGATATAAGACACGTGCGTGGTTGCCCGTGCCGAGCTTCAGAAATGTTGCTCCAGAGACTAAGTCCCAGAAAACCTTCGGACCCCAAAAACTCCCAGAAGGAGGCGTCGGATCGTTTCGCGATGTTCTAGCGAAATGTTCAGCTCAACGAAATGCAACTTTTACCTAAAGGGGTTCAAGACCGTCAGACGCTTAGGTACGGAGATACGGGCATGGGTCGGTTTTCCCCATACAAAATACCCCATGGAAAACTGCAAAACCCCAAAACAGGTCGAAGGAGTGGTCGGATCGTTTCGTGGTGTTCAAGTGAAATGTTCCATTCGATAGGGCGCAACTTTTTGCTAAAGGTGTCCAAGACCGTCAGACCCTTACTTACGGAGATATAAGACACGTGCGTGGTTGCTCGTGCCGAGCTTCAGAAATGTTGCTCCAGAGACTAAGTCCCAGAAAACCTTCGGACCCCAAAAACTCCCAGAAGGAGTCGTCGGATCGTTTCGCGATGTTCTAGTGAAATGTTCAGCTCGACGGAATGCAACTTTTACCTAAAGGGGTCCAAGACCGTCAGACGCTTAGGTACGGAGATACGGGCATGGGTCGGTTTTCCCCATACAAAATACCCCATGGAAAACTGCAAAACCCCAAAACAGGTCGAAGGAGTGGTCGGATCGTTTCGTGGTGTTCTAGTGAAATGTTCCATTCGATAGAGCGCAACTTTTTGCTAAAGGTGTCCAGGACCGTCAGACCCTTACTTACGGAGATATAAGACACGTGCGTGGTTGCTCGTGCCGAGCTTCAGAAATGTTGCTCCAGAGACTAAGTCCCAGAAAACCTTCGGACCCCAAAAACTCCCAGAAGGAAGCATCGGATCGTTTCGCGATGTTCTAGTAAAATGTTCAGCTCGACAAAATGCAACTTTTACCTAAAGGGGTCCAAGACCGTCAGACGCTTAGGTACGGAGATACGGGCATGGGTCGGTTTTCCCCATACAAAATACCCCATGGAAAACTGCAAAACCCCAAAACAGGTCGAAGGAGTGGTCGGATCGTTTCGTGGTGTTCTAGTGAAATGTTCCATTCGATAGGGCGCAACTTTTTGCTAAAGGTGTCCAGGACCGTCAGACCCTTACTTACGGAGATATAAGACACGTGCGTGGTTGCTCGTGCCGAGCTTCAGAAATGTTGCTCCAGAGACTAAGTCCCAGAAAACCTTCGGACCCCAAAAACTCCCAGAAGGAGTCGTCGGATCGTTTCGCGATGTTCTAGTGAAATGTTCAGCTCGACGGAATGCAACTTTTACCTAAAGGGGTCCAAGACCGTCAGACGCTTAGGTACGGAGATACTGGCATGGGTCGGTTTTCCCCATACAAAATACCCCATGGAAAACTGCAAAACCCCAAAACAGGTCGAAGGAGTGGTCGGATCGTTTCGTGGTGTTCTAGTGAAATGTTCCATTCGATAGGGCGCAACTTTTTGCTAAAGGTGTCCAAGACCGTCAGACCCTTACTTACGGAGATATAAGACACGTGCGTGGTTGCTCGTGCCGAGCTTCAGAAATGTTGCTCCAGAGACTAAGTCCCAGAAAACCTTCGGACCCCAAAAACTCCCAGAAGGAGTCGTCGGATCGTTTCGCGATGTTCTAGTGAAATGTTCAGCTTGACGGAATGCAACTTTTACCTAAAGGGGTCCAAGACCGTCAAACGCTTAGGTACGGAGATACGGGCATGGGTCGGTTTTCCCCATACAAAATACCCCATGGAAAACTGCAAAACCCCAAAACAGGTCGAAGGAGTG
>NW_026525468.1:7500-52500 GCF_943737925.1 Anopheles nili | reverse complement strand
AGAGTTGTAGCACGGCAGAGAGCGCGCCGGAGCAGTTTCAGTCCAATCGGACGATGCGCGGGTGTTTTACAGAACATTGAAAGTTGTATGGAAGAAAACCCCTGGCAGTATGCAATATATGGGAAAACACGAAATACTCTCGGATGGAGGTGTCTGAGAAGTTTGGCGTATATGGACGAAAGTTAGCCACGGTGGTGTTCTAACATCGGTACTTGGGACGCAAAACCGTCGCACGCATGGTTTCGAGGCAATGTGCGAAAAACGGGCCAAAACGGTGCACGAGCAAAGGGGCACGCGCTATATCTGGCAGAAGGAGAACTCTGCGAGGTGTTGTGTGTATGGACGAAAAGTAGGCATTACGGAGTTGAGCAAACGCGCCGAAGACCGCAACTCGATATCTCCAACCGGCTGGTCGGTAGAGCGATTCCCAACACCCCATAGACACCGCAATGGGTGAAAATCGGCTAAGTCCCAGAAATGGGTTTTCACCCAAAAACAGGGTGATGGAGACATTGCACGGAGTTGGCGTATATGGACGAAAGTTAGCCACGGTGGTGTTCTAACATCGGTACCTGGGACGCAAAAGCGTCGGACGCATGGTTTCGAGGCAATGTGCGAAAAACGGGCCAAAATGGTGCACGAACAAAGGGGCACGCGCTATATCTGGCAGAAGGAGAACTCTGCGAGGTGTTGTGTGTATGGACGAAAAGTAGGCATTACGGAGTTGAACAAACGCGCCGAAGACCGCAACTCGATATCTCCAACCGGCTGGTCGGTAGAGCGATTCCCAACACCCCATAGACACCGCAATGGGTGAAAATCGGCTAAGTCCCAATATGTACCTTCAGAGGGGCATATCTCGAAAACTACTCGTCAGATCGGGGCCAAATTCACAGAGAAGACACATGTCGAGGAGTTGTTTCGGATGAGCGATAGTGGTTTTTGGGTGAAAATGTACCCCTAAACCTTGTACAGAGAGGACCCCTTCCGTAGAGCAAAATCCTGAAGGTCGGGGTCGCGCAAGGGTCGACATGGGTCGAGGTGGACTATCATGCGAAACCACTTTTTTCGGTCCCTACGGTGCCCCTAGATGATGAAAAGTACAATCCGAGGTTGATTACGAACACTTTTGTGCACCCCCTTCCGTAGAGCAAAATCCTGAAGGTCGGGGTTGCGCACAAGTAGACCCCCTTCCGTAGAGCAAAATCCTGAAGGTCGGGGTCGCGCAAGGGTCGACATGGGTCGAGGTGGACTATCATGCGAAACCACTTTTTTCGGTCCCTACGGTGCCCCTAGATGATGAAAAGTACAATCCGAGGTTGATTACGAACACTTTTGTGCACCCCCTTCCGTAGAGCAAAATCCTGAAGGTCGGGGTTGCGCACAAGCAGACCCCCTTCCGTAGAGCAAAATCCTGAAGGTCGGGGTCGCGCAAGGGTCGACATGGGTCGAGGTGGACTATCATGCGAAACCACTTTTTTCGGTCCCTACGGTGCCCCTAGATGATGAAAAGTACAATCCGAGGTTGATTACGAACACTTTTGTGCACCCCCTTCCGTAGAGCAAAATCCTGAAGGTCGGGGTTGCGCACAAGTAGACCCCCTTCCGTAGAGCAAAATCCTGAAGGTCGGGGTTGCGCACAAGTCGACCCCCTTCCGTAGAGCAAAATCCTGAAGGTCGGGGTTGCGCATAAGTAGACCCCCTTCCGTAGAGCAAAATCCTGAAGGTCGGGGTCGCGCAAGGGTCGACATGGGTCGAGGTGGACTATCATGCGAAACCACTTTTTTTGGTCCCTACGGTGCCCCTAGATGATGAAAAGTACAATCCGAGGTTGATTACGAACACTTTTGTGCACCCCCTTCCGTAGAGCAAAATCCTGAAGGTCGGGGTCGCGCAAGGGTCGACATGGGTCGAGGTGGACTATCATGCGAAACCACTTTTTTCGGTCCCTACGGTGCCCCTAGATGATGAAAAGTACAATCCGAGGTTGATTACGAACACTTTTGTGCACCCCCTTCCGTAGAGCAGAATCCTGAAGGTCGGGGTCGCACAAGTGTGCACCCCCTTCCGTAGAGCAAAATCCTGAAGGTCGGGGTCGCGCAAGGGTCGACATGGGTCGAGGTGGACTATCATGCGAAACCACTTTTTTCGGTCCCTACGGTGCCCCTAGATGATGAAAAGTACAATCCGAGGTTGATTACGAACACTTTTGTGCACCCCCTTCCGTAGAGCAAAATCCTGAAGGTCGGGGTCGCGCAATGGTAGACCCCTTCCGTAGAGCAAAATCCTGAAGGTCGGGGTCGCGCAAGGGTCGACATGGGTCGAGGTGGACTATCATGCGAAACCACTTTTTTCGGTCCCTACGGTGCCCCTAGATGATGAAAAGTACAATCCGAGGTTGATTACGAACACTTTTGTGCACCCCCTTCCGTAGAGCAAAATCCTGAAGGTCGGGGTCGCGCAAGGGTCGACATGGGTCGAGGTGGACTATCATGCGAAACCACTTTTTTCGGTCCCTACGGTGCCCCTAGATGATGAAAAGTACAATCCGAGGTTGATTACGAACACTTTTGTGCACCCCCTTCCGTAGAGCAAAATCCTGAAGGTCGGGGTTGCGCACAAGCAGACCCCCTTCCGTAGAGCAAAATCCTGAAGGTCGGGGTCGCGCAAGGGTCGACATGGGTCGAGGTGGACTATCATGCGAAACCACTTTTTTCGGTCCCTACGGTGCCCCTAGATGATGAAAAGTACAATCCGAGGTTGATTACGAACACTTTTGTGCACCCCCAAAAATGGCCAAAATCCTGAAGGTCGGGTTCTCGGGGCGGTCGAGGCCCTCGGACGTGCACGAAAAACCGGTACCCACGCCGAGCTTCAGAATTTGGTCTCCAGAGACTAAGTCCCAACCGAAACTGGCAACCCACAAAAGTATACCAAGGAGTGGTCGGATCGAGTTACAGTGTTCGAGAGTATTGACGAGGATGGTTATACGCAACTTTTTGCTAAAGGTGTCCAAGACCGTCAGACCCTTACTTACGGAGATATAAGACACGTGCGTGGTTGCTCGTGCCGAGCTTCAGAAATGTTGCTCCAGAGACTAAGTCCCAGAAAACCTTCGGACCCCAAAAACTCCCAGAAGGAGTCGTCGGATCGTTTCGCGATGTTCTAGTGAAATGTTCAGCTCGACGAAATGCAACTTTTACCTAAAGGGGTCCAAGACCGTCAGACGCTTAGGTACGGAGATACGGGCATGGGTCGGTTTTCCCCATACAAAATACCCCATGGAAAACTGCAAAACCCCAAAACAGGTCGAAGGAGTGGTCGGATCGTTTCGTGATGTTCTAGTGAAATGTTCCATTCGATAGGGCGCAACTTTTTGCTAAAGGTGTCCAAGACCGTCAGACCCTTACTTACGGAGATATAAGACACGTGCGTGGTTGCCCGTGCCGAGCTTCAGAAATGTTGCTCCAGAGACTAAGTCCCAGAAAACCTTCGGACCCCAAAAACTCCCAGAAGGAGTCGTCGGATCGTTTCGCGATGTTCTAATGAAATGTTCAGCTCGACGGAATGCAACTTTTACCTAAAGGGGTCCAAGACCGTCAGATGCTTAGGTACGGAGATACGGGCATGGGTCGGTTTTCCCCATACAAAATACCCCATGGAAAACTGCAAAACCCCAAAACAGGTCGAAGGAGTGGTCGGATCGTTTCGTGGTGTTCTAGTGAAATGTTCCATTCGATAGGGCGCAACTTTTTGCTAAAGGTGTCCAAGACCGTCAGACACTTACTTACGGAGATATAAGACACGTGCGTGGTTGCTCGTGCCGAGCTTCAGAAATGTTGCTCCAGAGACTAAGTCTCAGAAAACCTTCCGACCCCAAAAACTCCCAGAAGGAGTCGTCGGATCGTTTCGCGATGTTCTAGTGAAATGTTCAGCTCGACGGAATGCAACTTTTACCTAAAGGGGTCCAAGACCGTCAGACGCTTAGGTACGGAGATACGGGCATGGGTCGGTTTTCCCCATACAAAATACCCCATGGAAAACTGCAAAACCCCAAAACAGGTCGAAGGAGTGGTCGGATCGTTTCGTGGTGTTCTAGTGAAATGTTCCATTCGATAGGGCGCAACTTTTTGCTAAAGGTGTCCAAGACCGTCAGACCCTTACTTACGGAGATATAAGACACGTGCGTGGTTGCTCGTGCCGAGCTTCAGAAATGTTGCTCCAGAGACTAAGTCCCAGAAAACCTTCGGACCCCAAAAACTCCCAGAAGGAGTCGTCGGATCGTTTCGCGATGTTCTAGTGAAATGTTCAGCTCGACGGAATGCAACTTTTACCTAAAGGGGTCCAAGACCGTCAGACGCTTAGGTACGGAGATACGGGCATGGGTCGGTTTTCCCCATACAAAATACCCCATGGAAAACTGCAAAACCCCAAAACAGGTCGAAGGAGTGGTCGGATCGTTTCGTGGTGTTCTACTGACTTTTTAGGCTTACCGAGACACAACTTTCCGCAGAAGGGTGCAAAACTGTCAGACTCATAGTTTCGGAGATACAAGCATGGGTCATGTTTGCTCGTGCCGAGCTTCAGAATTTTCCATGGCCAAAAAGCCCTAGAATTTGACATTTCACTATTATAGGGAGGTATGGTTGTACTGAGTCGTCATAGAAAGTTTAGCCTCCTCATGTAAACTGACGATTCGATATCAGGGAGGTCGGGAGTTGTCGAAAAGAGACCCTAGGACCTAATACTAGACTCATGTAGGGGCAAGGTGTTTCGGCCCGTGGGTGACGGTTGTATGAAATTTGGGTGACGGCAACTACGACTGGTTCTGGTACCGGGAAGGTGTGTCCTGGTGTCCGGAGGCGTTTTAACGGTAGCTGGGGGGTCGGAACGGTGACCTAGGGTGGTTTTGGGCGAAATCACCTACCTCCACCGATGGTCAACCAGAGGCTAGTAGTACATGGAAAACACCCTGGGAAGGTGTACCAGGGCTCGGAGTAGTAGTAACAAGGGATGCCGCTGTCTCTAGGTCGCGGAACCACTGTGCTTGCCTGCAACACAGTCCTAGGGAGAGCGGCCGAAAGGTTCCGCACGGTGACTTGCACCCACCGGGAAAGGGGTCAAGTAGCCAAGAGGTGTCCAACCAAGGGTTAGTGGTACATGGAAAACACCCTGGGAAGCTGTCCCAGGGCTCGGAGTAGAGTGACTTGCACCCACCGGGAATCCACCGGCCCTCCACACGGGGGTCATCACGCGTGTGCGTAAGGTACCTGCAGCAGGTGCAGGTGCCTGAGTGCGTGCCATGGTGATGATGGTACCACCTAGTCGGGAGTGTGCGGGAGTCACACACCGGCTGCGCGCCACCTGTGGGAGCTTGCTCCTGCAAGGTGCCGCAAGTCGCTTGGGTAAGGCGACGCTGCACACACGTGGTGCTATGTGCAGAAGGGTGTGCTGCTGTTGTGGTGTGTCCTAGTGGGTGGTGTGCTTGTGCCCCAGACATGGGGTGCATGTGCGCTACTGGCTGGGGTGCACCATAGCTACCCGAATGGAGCGATAGAGAGGAGGTGAGCTTTAGCGGGTCAAGTCCATTGGGCTTGATCCGCGAAAAGCACCAAGTCCCGAAAGTCAAAGCCCGAGTTGCTATGGTGTGCGAAAAGCTGCATTTAATGTTGAAAAAAAGTACAAGTCCCAAAACTTGACTTCCCGAAAAATTTCAACTAGTTGCATAGCACCAGGCGTACACACGGAGGAGATTGTTGCGAGACGAACACGCTGTTGGAAGACAACCGAATGCACGCGGGATTGCTCACGGAGCAAGCGCAAGCACGCGAAACAGCTTGCACGGGTGATGGACCACATTGGACGAGTGACGGTTACCGGTTACCAGTGGGTTAGCCATGCTGTAACGGGCTAAGAGGCCTGTTAAGCCAGAGTGTACGGAGTTCAGATGGCTAGGTGCGCACGCAGGCATCGAGGTTTTGATGGTTTGCGCAGAGTTGTAGCACGGCAGAGAGCGCGCCGGAGCAGTTTCAGTCCAATCGGACGATGCGCGGGTGTTTTACAGAACATTGAAAGTTGTATGGAAGCAAACCCCTGGAAGTATGCAATATATGGGAAAACACGAAATACTCTCGGATGGAGGTGTCTGAGAAGTTTGGCGTATATGGACGAAAGTTAGCCACGGTGGTGTTCTAACATCACTACTTGGGACGCAAAAGCGTCGGACGCATGGTTTCGAGGCAATGTGCGAAAAACGGGCCAAAATGGTGCACGAACAAAGGGGCACGCGCTATATCTGGCAGAAGGAGAACTCTGCGAGGTGTTGTGTGTATGGACGAAAAGTAGGCATGACGGAGTTGAGCAAACGCGCCGAAGACCGGGAATCGATATCCCACACCGGCTGGTCGGTAGAGCGATTCCCAACACCCCATAGACACCGCAATGGGTGAAAATCGGCTAAGTCCCAGAAATGGGTTTTCACCCAAAAACAGGGTGATGGAGACATTGCACGGAGTTGGCGTATATGGACGAAAGTTAGCCACGGTGGTGTTCTAACATCACTACTTGGGACGCAAAAGCGTCGGACGCATGGTTTCGAAGCAATGTGCGAAAAACGGGCCAAAACGGTGCACGAACAAAGGGGCACGCGCTATATCTGGCAGAAGGAGAACTCTGCGAGGTGTTGTGTGTATGGACGAAAAGTAGGCATTACGGAGTTGAGCAAACGCGCCGAAGACCGGGAATCGATATCTCCAACCGGCTGGTCGGTAGAGCGATTCCCAACACCCCATAGACACCGCAATGGGTGAAAATCGGCTAAGTCCCAGAAATGGGTTTTCACCCAAAAACCGGGTGATGGAGACATTGCACGGAGTTGGCGTATATGGACGAAAGTTAGCCACGGTGGTGTTATAACATCACTACTTGGGACGCAAAAGCGTCGGACGCATGGTTTCGAGGCAATGTGCGAAAAACGGGCCAAAATGGTGCACGAACAAAGGGGCACGCGCTATATCTGGCAGAAGGAGAACTCTGCGAGGTGTTGTGTGTATGGACGAAAAGTAGGCATTACGGAGTTGAGCAAACGCGCCGAAGACCGGGAATCGATATCTCCAACCGGCTGGTCGGTAGAGCGATTCCCAACACCCCATAGACACCGCAATGGGTGAAAATCGGCTAAGTCCCAGAAATGGGTTTTCACCCAAAAACAGGGTGATGGAGACATTGCACGGAGTTGGCGTATATGGACGAAAGTTAGCCACGGTGGTGTTCTAACATCGGTGCTTGGGACGCAAAAGCGTCGGACGCATGGTTTCGAGGCAATGTGCGAAAAACGGGCAAAAATGGTGCACGAACAAAGGGGCACGCGCTATATCTGGCAGAAGGAGAACTCTGCGAGGTGTTGTGTGTATGGACGAAAAGTAGGCATTACGAAGTTGAGCAAACGCGCCGAAGACCGGGAATCGCTATCTCCAACCGGCTGGTCGGTAGAGCGATTCCCAACACCCCATAGACACCGCAATGGGTGAAAATCGGCTAAGTCCCAGAAATGGGTTTTCACCCAAAAACCGGGTGATGGAGACATTGCACGGAGTTGGCGTATATGGACGAAAGTTAGCCACGGTGGTGTTATAACATCACTACTTGGGACGCAAAAGCGTCGGACGCATGGTTTCGAGGCAATGTGCGAAAAACGGGCCAAAATGGTGCACGAACAAAGGGGCACGCGCTATATCTGGCAGAAGGAGAACTCTGCGAGGTGTTGTGTGTATGGACGAAAAGTAGGCATTACGAAGTTGAGCAAACGCGCCGAAGACCGCAACTCGATATCTCCAACCGGCTGGTCGGTAGAGCGATTCCCAACACCCCATAGACACCGCAATGGGTGAAAATCGGCTAAGTCCCAATATGTACCTTCAGAGGGGCATATCTCGAAAACTACTCGTCAGATCGGGGCCAAATTCACAGAGAAGACACATGTCGAGGAGTTGTTTCGGTTGAGCGATAGTGGTTTTTGGGTGAAAATGTACCCCTAAACCTTGTACAGAGAGGACCCCTTCCGTAGAGCAAAATCCTGAAGGTCGGGGTCGCGCAAGGGTCGACATGGGTCGAGGTGGACTATCATGCGAAACCACTTTTTTCGGTCCCTACGGTGCCCCTAGATGATGAAAAGTACAATCCGAGGTTGATTACGAACACTTTTGTGCACCCCCTTCCGTAGAGCAAAATCCTGAAGGTCGGGGTTGCGCACAAGTAGACCCCCTTCCGTAGAGCAAAATCCTGAAGGTCGGGGTCGCGCAAGGGTCGACATGGGTCGAGGTGGACTATCATGCGAAACCACTTTTTTCGGTCCCTACGATGCCCGTAGATGATGAAAAGTACAATCCGAGGTTGATTACGAACACTTTTGTGCACCCCCTTCCGTAGAGCAAAATCCTGAAGGTCGGGGTTGCGCACAAGTAGACCCCCTTCCGTAGAGCAAAATCCTGAAGGTCGGGGTCGCGCAAGGGTCGACATGGGTCGAGGTGGACTATCATGCGAAACCACTTTTTTCGGTCCCTACGGTGCCCCTAGATGATGAAAAGTACAATCCGAGGTTGATTACGAACACTTTTGTGCACCCCCTTCCGTAGAGCAAAATCCTGAAGGTCGGGGTTGCGCACAAGTCGACCCCCTTCCGTAGAGCAAAATCCTGAAGGTCGGGGTCGCGCAAGGGTCGACATGGGTCGAGGTGGACTATCATGCGAAACCACTTTTTTCGGTCCCTACGGTGCCCCTAGATGATGAAAAGTACAATCCGAGGTTGATTACGAACACTTTTGTGCACCCCCTTCCGTAGAGCAAAATCCTGAAGGTCGGGGTTGCGCACAAGTCGACCCCCTTCCGTAGAGCAAAATCCTGAAGGTCGGGGTCGCGCAAGGGTCGACATGGGTCGAGGTGGACTATCATGCGAAACCACTTTTTTCGGTCCCTACGGTGCCCCTAGATGATGAAAAGTACAATCCGAGGTTGATTACGAACACTTTTGTGCACCCCCTTCCGTAGAGCAAAATCCTGAAGGTCGGGGTCGCACAAGTGTGCACCCCCTTCCGTAGAGCAAAATCCTGAAGGTCGGGGTCGCGCAAGGGTCGACATGGGTCGAGGTGGACTATCATGCGAAACCACTTTTTTCGGTCCCTACGGTGCCCCTAGATGATGAAAAGTACAATCCGAGGTTGATTACGAACACTTTTGTGCACCCCCTTCCGTAGAGCAAAATCCTGAAGGTCGGGGTCGCGCAAGGGTCGACATGGGTCGAGGTGGACTATCATGCGAAACCACTTTTTTCGGTCCCTACGGTGCCCCTAGATGATGAAAAGTACAATCCGAGGTTGATTACGAACACTTTTGTGCACCCCCTTCCGTAGAGCAAAATCCTGAAGGTCGGGGTTGCGCACAAGTAGACCCCCTTCCGTAGAGCAAAATCCTGAAGGTCGGGGTCGCGCAAGGGTCGACATGGGTCGAGGTGGACTATCATGCGAAACCACTTTTTTCGGTCCCTACGGTGCCCCTAGATGATGAAAAGTACAATCCGAGGTTGATTACGAACACTTTTGTGCACCCCCTTCCGTAGAGCAAAATCCTGAAGGTCGGGGTTGCGCACAAGTAGACCCCCTTCCGTAGAGCAAAATCCTGAAGGTCGGGGTTGCGCACAAGTCGACCCCCTTCCGTAGAGCAAAATCCTGAAGGTCGGGGTTGCGCATAAGTAGACCCCCTTCCGTAGAGCAAAATCCTGAAGGTCGGGGTCGCGCAAGGGTCGACATGGGTCGAGGTGGACTATCATGCGAAACCACTTTTTTTGGTCCCTACGGTGCCCCTAGATGATGAAAAGTACAATCCGAGGTTGATTACGAACACTTTTGTGCACCCCCTTCCGTAGAGCAAAATCCTGAAGGTCGGGGTCGCGCAAGGGTCGACATGGGTCGAGGTGGACTATCATGCGAAACCACTTTTTTCGGTCCCTACGGTGCCCCTAGATGATGAAAAGTACAATCCGAGGTTGATTACGAACACTTTTGTGCACCCCCTTCCGTAGAGCAGAATCCTGAAGGTCGGGGTCGCACAAGTGTGCACCCCCTTCCGTAGAGCAAAATCCTGAAGGTCGGGGTCGCGCAAGGGTCGACATGGGTCGAGGTGGACTATCATGCGAAACCACTTTTTTCGGTCCCTACGGTGCCCCTAGATGATGAAAAGTACAATCCGAGGTTGATTACGAACACTTTTGTGCACCCCCTTCCGTAGAGCAAAATCCTGAAGGTCGGGGTCGCGCAATGGTAGACCCCTTCCGTAGAGCAAAATCCTGAAGGTCGGGGTCGCGCAAGGGTCGACATGGGTCGAGGTGGACTATCATGCGAAACCACTTTTTTCGGTCCCTACGGTGCCCCTAGATGATGAAAAGTACAATCCGAGGTTGATTACGAACACTTTTGTGCACCCCCTTCCGTAGAGCAAAATCCTGAAGGTCGGGGTCGCGCAAGGGTCGACATGGGTCGAGGTGGACTATCATGCGAAACCACTTTTTTCGGTCCCTACGGTGCCCCTAGATGATGAAAAGTACAATCCGAGGTTGATTACGAACACTTTTGTGCACCCCCTTCCGTAGAGCAAAATCCTGAAGGTCGGGGTTGCGCACAAGCAGACCCCCTTCCGTAGAGCAAAATCCTGAAGGTCGGGGTCGCGCAAGGGTCGACATGGGTCGAGGTGGACTATCATGCGAAACCACTTTTTTCGGTCCCTACGGTGCCCCTAGATGATGAAAAGTACAATCCGAGGTTGATTACGAACACTTTTGTGCACCCCCAAAAATGGCCAAAATCCTGAAGGTCGGGTTCTCGGGGCGGTCGAGGCCCTCGGACGTGCACGAAAAACCGGTACCCACGCCGAGCTTCAGAATTTGGTCTCCAGAGACTAAGTCCCAACCGAAACTGGCAACCCACAAAAGTATACCAAGGAGTGGTCGGATCGAGTTACAGTGTTCGAGAGTATTGACGAGGATGGTTATACGCAACTTTTTGCTAAAGGTGTCCAAGACCGTCAGACCCTTACTTACGGAGATATAAGACACGTGCGTGGTTGCTCGTGCCGAGCTTCAGAAATGTTGCTCCAGAGACTAAGTCCCAGAAAACCTTCGGACCCCAAAAACTCCCAGAAGGAGTCGTCGGATCGTTTCGCGATGTTCTAGTGAAATGTTCAGCTCGACGAAATGCAACTTTTACCTAAAGGGGTCCAAGACCGTCAGACGCTTAGGTACGGAGATACGGGCATGGGTCGGTTTTCCCCATACAAAATACCCCATGGAAAACTGCAAAACCCCAAAACAGGTCGAAGGAGTGGTCGGATCGTTTCGTGATGTTCTAGTGAAATGTTCCATTCGATAGGGCGCAACTTTTTGCTAAAGGTGTCCAAGACCGTCAGACCCTTACTTACGGAGATATAAGACACGTGCGTGGTTGCCCGTGCCGAGCTTCAGAAATGTTGCTCCAGAGACTAAGTCCCAGAAAACCTTCGGACCCCAAAAACTCCCAGAAGGAGTCGTCGGATCGTTTCGCGATGTTCTAATGAAATGTTCAGCTCGACGGAATGCAACTTTTACCTAAAGGGGTCCAAGACCGTCAGATGCTTAGGTACGGAGATACGGGCATGGGTCGGTTTTCCCCATACAAAATACCCCATGGAAAACTGCAAAACCCCAAAACAGGTCGAAGGAGTGGTCGGATCGTTTCGTGGTGTTCTAGTGAAATGTTCCATTCGATAGGGCGCAACTTTTTGCTAAAGGTGTCCAAGACCGTCAGACACTTACTTACGGAGATATAAGACACGTGCGTGGTTGCTCGTGCCGAGCTTCAGAAATGTTGCTCCAGAGACTAAGTCTCAGAAAACCTTCCGACCCCAAAAACTCCCAGAAGGAGTCGTCGGATCGTTTCGCGATGTTCTAGTGAAATGTTCAGCTCGACGGAATGCAACTTTTACCTAAAGGGGTCCAAGACCGTCAGACGCTTAGGTACGGAGATACGGGCATGGGTCGGTTTTCCCCATACAAAATACCCCATGGAAAACTGCAAAACCCCAAAACAGGTCGAAGGAGTGGTCGGATCGTTTCGTGGTGTTCTAGTGAAATGTTCCATTCGATAGGGCGCAACTTTTTGCTAAAGGTGTCCAAGACCGTCAGACCCTTACTTACGGAGATATAAGACACGTGCGTGGTTGCTCGTGCCGAGCTTCAGAAATGTTGCTCCAGAGACTAAGTCCCAGAAAACCTTCGGACCCCAAAAACTCCCAGAAGGAGTCGTCGGATCGTTTCGCGATGTTCTAGTGAAATGTTCAGCTCGACGGAATGCAACTTTTACCTAAAGGGGTCCAAGACCGTCAGACGCTTAGGTACGGAGATACGGGCATGGGTCGGTTTTCCCCATACAAAATACCCCATGGAAAACTGCAAAACCCCAAAACAGGTCGAAGGAGTGGTCGGATCGTTTCGTGGTGTTCTACTGACTTTTTAGGCTTACCGAGACACAACTTTCCGCAGAAGGGTGCAAAACTGTCAGACTCATAGTTTCGGAGATACAAGCATGGGTCATGTTTGCTCGTGCCGAGCTTCAGAATTTTCCATGGCCAAAAAGCCCTAGAATTTGACATTTCACTATTATAGGGAGGTATGGTTGTACTGAGTCGTCATAGAAAGTTTAGCCTCCTCATGTAAACTGACGATTCGATATCAGGGAGGTCGGGAGTTGTCGAAAAGAGACCCTAGGACCTAATACTAGACTCATGTAGGGGCAAGGTGTTTCGGCCCGTGGGTGACGGTTGTATGAAATTTGGGTGACGGCAACTACGACTGGTTCTGGTACCGGGAAGGTGTGTCCTGGTGTCCGGAGGCGTTTTAACGGTAGCTGGGGGGTCGGAACGGTGACCTAGGGTGGTTTTGGGCGAAATCACCTACCTCCACCGATGGTCAACCAGAGGCTAGTAGTACATGGAAAACACCCTGGGAAGGTGTACCAGGGCTCGGAGTAGTAGTAACAAGGGATGCCGCTGTCTCTAGGTCGCGGAACCACTGTGCTTGCCTGCAACACAGTCCTAGGGAGAGCGGCCGAAAGGTTCCGCACGGTGACTTGCACCCACCGGGAAAGGGGTCAAGTAGCCAAGAGGTGTCCAACCAAGGGTTAGTGGTACATGGAAAACACCCTGGGAAGCTGTCCCAGGGCTCGGAGTAGAGTGACTTGCACCCACCGGGAATCCACCGGCCCTCCACACGGGGGTCATCACGCGTGTGCGTAAGGTACCTGCAGCAGGTGCAGGTGCCTGAGTGCGTGCCATGGTGATGATGGTACCACCTAGTCGGGAGTGTGCGGGAGTCACACACCGGCTGCGCGCCACCTGTGGGAGCTTGCTCCTGCAAGGTGCCGCAAGTCGCTTGGGTAAGGCGACGCTGCACACACGTGGTGCTATGTGCAGAAGGATGTGCTGCTGTTGTGGTGTGTCCTAGTGGGTGGTGTGCTTGTGCCCCAGACATGGGGTGCATGTGCGCTACTGGCTGGGGTGCACCATAGCTACCCGAATGGAGCGATAGAGAGGAGGTGAGCTTTAGCGGGTCAAGTCCATTGGGCTTGATCCGCGAAAAGCACCAAGTCCCGAAAGTCGAAGCCCGAGTTGCTATGGTGTGCGAAAAGCTGCATTTAATGTTGAAAAAAAGTACAAGTCCCAAAACTTGACTTCCCGAAAAATTTCAACTAGTTGCATAGCACCAGGCGTACACACGGAGGAGATTGTTGCGAGACGAACACGCTGTTGGAAGACAACCGAATGCACGCGGGATTGCTCACGGAGCAAGCGCAAGCACGCGAAACAGCTTGCACGGGTGATGGACCACATTGGACGAGTGACGGTTACCGGTTACCAGTGGGTTAGCCATGCTGTAACGGGCTAAGAGGCCTGTTAAGCCAGAGTGTACGGAGTTCAGATGGCTAGGTGCGCACGCAGGCATCGAGGTTTTGATGGTTTGCGCAGAGTTGTAGCACGGCAGAGAGCGCGCCGGAGCAGTTTCAGTCCAATCGGACGATGCGCGGGTGTTTTACAGAACATTGAAAGTTGTATGGAAGCAAACCCCTGGAAGTATGCAATATATGGGAAAACACGAAATACTCTCGGATGGAGGTGTCTGAGAAGTTTGGCGTATATGGACGAAAGTTAGCCACGGTGGTGTTCTAACATCACTACTTGGGACGCAAAAGCGTCGGACGCATGGTTTCGAGGCAATGTGCGAAAAACGGGCCAAAATGGTGCACGAACAAAGGGGCACGCGCTATATCTGGCAGAAGGAGAACTCTGCGAGGTGTTGTGTGTATGGACGAAAAGTAGGCATGACGGAGTTGAGCAAACGCGCCGAAGACCGGGAATCGATATCCCAAACCGGCTGGTCGGTAGAGCGATTCCCAACACCCCATAGACACCGCAATGGGTGAAAATCGGCTAAGTCCCAGAAATGGGTTTTCACCCAAAAACAGGGTGATGGAGACATTGCACGGAGTTGGCGTATATGGACGAAAGTTAGCCACGGTGGTGTTCTAACATCACTACTTGGGACGCAAAAGCGTCGGACGCATGGTTTCGAGGCAATGTGCGAAAAACGGGCCAAAACGGTGCACGAACAAAGGGGCACGCGCTATATCTGGCAGAAGGAGAACTCTGCGAGGTGTTGTGTGTATGGACGAAAAGTAGGCATTACGGAGTTGAGCAAACGCGCCGAAGACCGGGAATCGATATCTCCAACCGGCTGGTCGGTAGAGCGATTCCCAACACCCCATAGACACCGCAATGGGTGAAAATCGGCTAAGTCCCAGAAATGGGTTTTCACCCAAAAACCGGGTGATGGAGACATTGCACGGAGTTGGCGTATATGGACGAAAGTTAGCCACGGTGGTGTTATAACATCACTACTTGGGACGCAAAAGCGTCGGACGCATGGTTTCGAGGCAATGTGCGAAAAACGGGCCAAAATGGTGCACGAACAAAGGGGCACGCGCTATATCTGGCAGAAGGAGAACTCTGCGAGGTGTTGTGTGTATGGACGAAAAGTAGGCATTACGGAGTTGAGCAAACGCGCCGAAGACCGGGAATCGATATCTCCAACCGGCTGGTCGGTAGAGCGATTCCCAACACCCCATAGACACCGCAATGGGTGAAAATCGGCTAAGTCCCAGAAATGGGTTTTCACCCAAAAACAGGGTGATGGAGACATTGCACGGAGTTGGCGTATATGGACGAAAGTTAGCCACGGTGGTGTTCTAACATCGGTTCTTGGGACGCAAAAGCGTCGGACGCATGGTTTCGAGGCAATGTGCGAAAAACGGGCCAAAATGGTGCACGAACAAAGGGGCACGCGCTATATCTGGCAGAAGGAGAACTCTGCGAGGTGTTGTGTGTATGGACGAAAAGTAGGCATTACGAAGTTGAGCAAACGCGCCGAAGACCGGGAATCGATATCTCCAACCGGCTGGTCGGTAGAGCGATTCCCAACACCCCATAGACACCGCAATGGGTGAAAATCGGCTAAGTCCCAGAAATGGGTTTTCACCCAAAAACCGGGTGATGGAGACATTGCACGGAGTTGGCGTATATGGACGAAAGTTAGCCACGGTGGTGTTATAACATCACTACTTGGGACGCAAAAGCGTCGGACGCATGGTTTCGAGGCAATGTGCGAAAAACGGGCCAAAATGGTGCACGAACAAAGGGGCACGCGCTATATCTGGCAGAAGGAGAACTCTGCGAGGTGTTGTGTGTATGGACGAAAAGTAGGCATTACGAAGTTGAGCAAACGCGCCGAAGACCGCAACTCGATATCTCCAACCGGCTGGTCGGTAGAGCGATTCCCAACACCCCATAGACACCGCAATGGGTGAAAATCGGCTAAGTCCCAATATGTACCTTCAGAGGGGCATATCTCGAAAACTACTCGTCAGATCGGGGCCAAATTCACAGAGAAGACACATGTCGAGGAGTTGTTTCGGTTGAGCGATAGTGGTTTTTGGGTGAAAATGTACCCCTAAACCTTGTACAGAGAGGACCCCTTCCGTAGAGCAAAATCCTGAAGGTCGGGGTCGCGCAAGGGTCGACATGGGTCGAGGTGGACTATCATGCGAAACCACTTTTTTCGGTCCCTACGGTGCCCCTAGATGATGAAAAGTACAATCCGAGGTTGATTACGAACACTTTTGTGCACCCCCTTCCGTAGAGCAAAATCCTGAAGGTCGGGGTTGCGCACAAGTAGACCCCCTTCCGTAGAGCAAAATCCTGAAGGTCGGGGTCGCGCAAGGGTCGACATGGGTCGAGGTGGACTATCATGCGAAACCACTTTTTTCGGTCCCTACGATGCCCGTAGATGATGAAAAGTACAATCCGAGGTTGATTACGAACACTTTTGTGCACCCCCTTCCGTAGAGCAAAATCCTGAAGGTCGGGGTTGCGCACAAGTAGACCCCCTTCCGTAGAGCAAAATCCTGAAGGTCGGGGTCGCGCAAGGGTCGACATGGGTCGAGGTGGACTATCATGCGAAACCACTTTTTTCGGTCCCTACGGTGCCCCTAGATGATGAAAAGTACAATCCGAGGTTGATTACGAACACTTTTGTGCACCCCCTTCCGTAGAGCAAAATCCTGAAGGTCGGGGTTGCGCACAAGTCGACCCCCTTCCGTAGAGCAAAATCCTGAAGGTCGGGGTCGCGCAAGGGTCGACATGGGTCGAGGTGGACTATCATGCGAAACCACTTTTTTCGGTCCCTACGGTGCCCCTAGATGATGAAAAGTACAATCCGAGGTTGATTACGAACACTTTTGTGCACCCCCTTCCGTAGAGCAAAATCCTGAAGGTCGGGGTTGCGCACAAGTCGACCCCCTTCCGTAGAGCAAAATCCTGAAGGTCGGGGTCGCGCAAGGGTCGACATGGGTCGAGGTGGACTATCATGCGAAACCACTTTTTTCGGTCCCTACGGTGCCCCTAGATGATGAAAAGTACAATCCGAGGTTGATTACGAACACTTTTGTGCACCCCCTTCCGTAGAGCAAAATCCTGAAGGTCGGGGTCGCACAAGTGTGCACCCCCTTCCGTAGAGCAAAATCCTGAAGGTCGGGGTCGCGCAAGGGTCGACATGGGTCGAGGTGGACTATCATGCGAAACCACTTTTTTCGGTCCCTACGGTGCCCCTAGATGATGAAAAGTACAATCCGAGGTTGATTACGAACACTTTTGTGCACCCCCTTCCGTAGAGCAAAATCCTGAAGGTCGGGGTCGCGCAAGGGTCGACATGGGTCGAGGTGGACTATCATGCGAAACCACTTTTTTCGGTCCCTACGGTGCCCCTAGATGATGAAAAGTACAATCCGAGGTTGATTACGAACACTTTTGTGCACCCCCTTCCGTAGAGCAAAATCCTGAAGGTCGGGGTTGCGCACAAGTAGACCCCCTTCCGTAGAGCAAAATCCTGAAGGTCGGGGTCGCGCAAGGGTCGACATGGGTCGAGGTGGACTATCATGCGAAACCACTTTTTTCGGTCCCTACGGTGCCCCTAGATGATGAAAAGTACAATCCGAGGTTGATTACGAACACTTTTGTGCACCCCCTTCCGTAGAGCAAAATCCTGAAGGTCGGGGTTGCGCACAAGTAGACCCCCTTCCGTAGAGCAAAATCCTGAAGGTCGGGGTCGCGCAAGGGTCGACATGGGTCGAGGTGGACTATCATGCGAAACCACTTTTTTCGGTCCCTACGGTGCCCCTAGATGATGAAAAGTACAATCCGAGGTTGATTACGAACACTTTTGTGCACCCCCTTCCGTAGAGCAAAATCCTGAAGGTCGGGGTTGCGCACAAGTAGACCCCCTTCCCTAGAGCAAAATCCTGAAGGTCGGGGTCGCGCAAGGGTCGACATGGGTCGAGGTGGACTATCATGCGAAACCACTTTTTTCGGTCCCTACGGTGCCCCTAGATGATGAAAAGTACAATCCGAGGTTGATTACGAACACTTTTGTGCACCCCCTTCCGTAGAGCAAAATCCTGAAGGTCGGGGTCGAGCAAGGGTAGACCCCTTCCGTAGAGCAAAATCCTGAAGGTCGGGGTTGCGCACAAGTAGACCCCCTTCCGTAGAGCAAAATCCTGAAGGTCGGGGTCGCGCAAGGGTCGACATGGGTCGAGGTGGACTATCATGCGAAACCACTTTTTTCGGTCCCTACGGTGCCCCTAGATGATGAAAAGTACAATCCGAGGTTGATTACGAACACTTTTGTGCACCCCCTTCCGTAGAGCAAAATCCTGAAGGTCGGGGTTGCGCACAAGTAGACCCCCTTCCGTAGAGCAAAATCCTGAAGGTCGGGGTCGCGCAAGGGTCGACATGGGTCGAGGTGGACTATCATGCGAAACCACTTTTTTCGGTCCCTACGGTGCCCCTAGATGATGAAAAGTACAATCCGAGGTTGATTACGAACACTTTTGTGCACCCCCTTCCGTAGAGCAAAATCCTGAAGGTCGGGGTCGAGCAAGGGTAGACCCCTTCCGTAGAGCAAAATCCTGAAGGTCGGGGTTGCGCACAAGTAGACCCCCTTCCGTAGAGCAAAATCCTGAAGGTCGGGGTCGCGCAAGGGTAGACCCCTTCCGTAGAGCAAAATCCTGAAGGTCGGGGTCGCGCAAGGGTCGACATGGGTCGAGGTGGACTATCATGCGAAACCACTTTTTTCGGTCCCTACGGTGCCCCTAGATGATGAAAAGTACAATCCGAGGTTGATTACGAACACTTTTGTGCACCCCCTTCCGTAGAGCAAAATCCTGAAGGTCGGGGTCGCGCAAGGGTCGACATGGGTCGAGGTGGACTATCATGCGAAACCACTTTTTTCGGTCCCTACGGTGCCCCTAGATGATGAAAAGTACAATCCGAGGTTGATTACGAACACTTTTGTGCACCCCCTTCCGTAGAGCAAAATCCTGAAGGTCGGGGTCGAGCAAGGGTAGACCCCTTCCGTAGAGCAAAATCCTGAAGGTCGGGGTCGCGCAAGGGTCGACATGGGTCGAGGTGGACTATCATGCGAAACCACTTTTTTCGGTCCCTACGGTGCCCCTAGATGATGAAAAGTACAATCCGAGGTTGATTACGAACACTTTTGTGCACCCCCTTCCGTAGAGCAAAATC
This sequence comes from Anopheles nili, assembly GCF_943737925.1. Classification (NCBI taxonomy): domain Eukaryota; kingdom Metazoa; phylum Arthropoda; class Insecta; order Diptera; family Culicidae; genus Anopheles; species Anopheles nili. The sequence goes on along the minus strand of NW_026525468.1, from coordinate 33,288 downwards.
CTGAAGGTCGGGGTCGCACAAGTGTGCACCCCCTTCCGTAGAGCAAAATCCTGAAGGTCGGGGTCGCGCAAGGGTCGACATGGGTCGAGGTGGACTATCATGCGAAACCACTTTTTTCGGTCCCTACGGTGCCCCTAGATGATGAAAAGTACAATCCGAGGTTGATTACGAACACTTTTGTGCACCCCCTTCCGTAGAGCAAAATCCTGAAGGTCGGGGTCGCGCAAGGGTCGACATGGGTCGAGGTGGACTATCATGCGAAACCACTTTTTTCGGTCCCTACGGTGCCCCTAGATGATGAAAAGTACAATCCGAGGTTGATTACGAACACTTTTGTGCACCCCCTTCCGTAGAGCAAAATCCTGAAGGTCGGGGTCGCACAAGTGTGCACCCCCTTCCGTAGAGCAAAATCCTGAAGGTCGGGGTCGCGCAAGGGTCGACATGGGTCGAGGTGGACTATCATGCGAAACCACTTTTTTCGGTCCCTACGGTGCCCCTAGATGATGAAAAGTACAATCCGAGGTTGATTACGAACACTTTTGTGCACCCCCTTCCGTAGAGCAAAATCCTGAAGGTCGGGGTCGAGCAAGGGTAGACCCCTTCCGTAGAGCAAAATCCTGAAGGTCGGGGTCGCGCAAGGGTCGACATGGGTCGAGGTGGACTATCATGCGAAACCACTTTTTTCGGTCCCTACGGTGCCCCTAGATGATGAAAAGTACAATCCGAGGTTGATTACGAACACTTTTGTGCACCCCCTTCCGTAGAGCAAAATCCTGAAGGTCGGGGTCGCGCAAGGGTCGACATGGGTCGAGGTGGACTATCATGCGAAACCACTTTTTTCGGTCCCTACGGTGCCCCTAGATGATGAAAAGTACAATCCGAGGTTGATTACGAACACTTTTGTGCACCCCCTTCCGTAGAGCAAAATCCTGAAGGTCGGGGTTGCGCACAAGTAGACCCCCTTCCGTAGAGCAAAATCCTGAAGGTCGGGGTCGCGCAAGGGTCGACATGGGTCGAGGTGGACTATCATGCGAAACCACTTTTTTCGGTCCCTACGGTGCCCCTAGATGATGAAAAGTACAATCCGAGGTTGATTACGAACACTTTTGTGCACCCCCTTCCGTAGAGCAAAATCCTGAAGGTCGGGGTCGCGCAAGGGTCGACATGGGTCGAGGTGGACTATCATGCGAAACCACTTTTTTCGGTCCCTACGGTGCCCCTAGATGATGAAAAGTACAATCCGAGGTTGATTACGAACACTTTTGTGCACCCCCTTCCGTAGAGCAAAATCCTGAAGGTCGGGGTCGCACAAGTGTGCACCCCCTTCCGTAGAGCAAAATCCTGAAGGTCGGGGTCGCGCAAGGGTCGACATGGGTCGAGGTGGACTATCATGCGAAACCACTTTTTTCGGTCCCTACGGTGCCCCTAGATGATGAAAAGTACAATCCGAGGTTGATTACGAACACTTTTGTGCACCCCCTTCCGTAGAGCAAAATCCTGAAGGTCGGGGTCGCGCAAGGGTCGACATGGGTCGAGGTGGACTATCATGCGAAACCACTTTTTTCGGTCCCTACGGTGCCCCTAGATGATGAAAAGTACAATCCGAGGTTGATTACGAACACTTTTGTGCACCCCCTTCCGTAGAGCAAAATCCTGAAGGTCGGGGTCGCGCAAGGGTCGACATGGGTCGAGGTGGACTATCATGCGAAACCACTTTTTTCGGTCCCTACGGTGCCCCTAGATGATGAAAAGTACAATCCGAGGTTGATTACGAACACTTTTGTGCACCCCCTTCCGTAGAGCAAAATCCTGAAGGTCGGGGTCGCGCAAGGGTAGACCCCTTCCGTAGAGCAAAATCCTGAAGGTCGGGGTCGCGCAAGGGTCGACATGGGTCGAGGTGGACTATCATGCGAAACCACTTTTTTCGGTCCCTACGGTGCCCCTAGATGATGAAAAGTACAATCCGAGGTTGATTACGAACACTTTTGTGCACCCCCTTCCGTAGAGCAAAATCCTGAAGGTCGGGGTCGCACAAGTGTGCACCCCCTTCCGTAGAGCAAAATCCTGAAGGTCGGGGTCGCGCAAGGGTCGACATGGGTCGAGGTGGACTATCATGCGAAACCACTTTTTTCGGTCCCTACGGTGCCCCTAGATGATGAAAAGTACAATCCGAGGTTGATTACGAACACTTTTGTGCACCCCCTTCCGTAGAGCAAAATCCTGAAGGTCGGGGTCGCGCAAGGGTAGACCCCTTCCGTAGAGCAAAATCCTGAAGGTCGGGGTCGCGCAAGGGTCGACATGGGTCGAGGTGGACTATCATGCGAAACCACTTTTTTCGGTCCCTACGGTGCCCCTAGATGATGAAAAGTACAATCCGAGGTTGATTACGAACACTTTTGTGCACCCCCTTCCGTAGAGCAAAATCCTGAAGGTCGGGGTCGCGCAAGGGTCGACATGGGTCGAGGTGGACTATCATGCGAAACCACTTTTTTCGGTCCCTACGGTGCCCCTAGATGATGAAAAGTACAATCCGAGGTTGATTACGAACACTTTTGTGCACCCCCTTCCGTAGAGCAAAATCCTGAAGGTCGGGGTCGCGCAAGGGTCGACATGGGTCGAGGTGGACTATCATGCGAAACCACTTTTTTCGGTCCCTACGGTGCCCCTAGATGATGAAAAGTACAATCCGAGGTTGATTACGAACACTTTTGTGCACCCCCTTCCGTAGAGCAAAATCCTGAAGGTCGGGGTTGCGCACAAGTAGACCCCCTTCCGTAGAGCAAAATCCTGAAGGTCGGGGTCGCGCAAGGGTCGACATGGGTCGAGGTGGACTATCATGCGAAACCACTTTTTTCGGTCCCTACGGTGCCCCTAGATGATGAAAAGTACAATCCGAGGTTGATTACGAACACTTTTGTGCACCCCCTTCCGTAGAGCAAAATCCTGAAGGTCGGGGTTGCGCACAAGTCGACCCCCTTCCGTAGAGCAAAATCCTGAAGGTCGGGGTCGCGCACAAGTGTGCACCCCCTTACGTAGAGCAAAATCCTGAAGGTCGGGGTCGCGCAAGGGTCGACATGGGTCGAGGTGGACTATCATGCGAAACCACTTTTTTCGGTCCCTACGGTGCCCCTAGATGATGAAAAGTACAATCCGAGGTTGATTACGAACACTTTTGTGCACCCCCTTCCGTAGAGCAAAATCCTGAAGGTCGGGGTTGCGCACAAGTCGACCCCCTTCCGTAGAGCAAAATCCTGAAGGTCGGGGTCGCGCAAGGGTCGACATGGGTCGAGGTGGACTATCATGCGAAACCACTTTTTTCGGTCCCTACGGTGCCCCTAGATGATGAAAAGTACAATCCGAGGTTGATTACGAACACTTTTGTGCACCCCCTTCCGTAGAGCAAAATCCTGAAGGTCGGGGTTGCGCACAAGTAGACCCCCTTCCGTAGAGCAAAATCCTGAAGGTCGGGGTGGCGCAAGGGTCGACATGGGTCGAGGTGGACTATCATGCGAAACCACTTTTTTCGGTCCCTACGGTGCCCCTAGATGATGAAAAGTACAATCCGAGGTTGATTACGAACACTTTTGTGCACCCCCTTCCGTAGAGCAAAATCCTGCAGGTCGGGGTTGCGCACAAGTAGACCCCCTTCCGTAGAGCAAAATCCTGAAGGTCGGGGTTGCGCACAAGTCGACCCCCTTCCGTAGAGCAAAATCCTGAAGGTCGGGGTCGCGCAAGGGTCGACATGGGTCGAGGTGGACTATCATGCGAAACCACTTTTTTCGGTCCCTACGGTGCCCCTAGATGATGAAAAGTACAATCCGAGGTTGATTACGAACACTTTTGTGCACCCCCTTCCGTAGAGCAAAATCCTGAAGGTCGGGGTTGCGCACAAGTCGACCCCCTTCCGTAGAGCAAAATCCTGCAGGTCGGGGTTGCGCACAAGTAGACCCCCTTCCGTAGAGCAAAATCCTGAAGGTCGGGGTTGCGCACAAGTAGACCCCCTTCCGTAGAGCAAAATCCTGAAGGTCGGGGTCGCGCAAGGGTCGACATGGGTCGAGGTGGACTATCATGCGAAACCACTTTTTTCGGTCCCTACGGTGCCCCTAGATGATGAAAAGTACAATCCGAGGTTGATTACGAACACTTTTGTGCACCCCCTTCCGTAGAGCAAAATCCTGAAGGTCGGGGTTGCGCACAAAGAGACCCCCTTCCGTAGAGCAAAATCCTGAAGGTCGGGGTTGCGCACAAGTAGACCCCCTTCCGTAGAGCAAAATCCTGAAGGTCGGGGTCGCGCAAGGGTCGACATGGGTCGAGGTGGACTATCATGCGAAACCACTTTTTTCGGTCCCTACGGTGCCCCTAGATGATGAAAAGTACAATCCGAGGTTGATTACGAACACTTTTGTGCACCCCCTTCCGTAGAGCAAAATCCTGAAGGTCGGGGTTGCGCACAAGTAGACCCCCTTCCGTAGAGCAAAATCCTGAAGGTCGGGGTCGCGCAAGGGTCGACATGGGTCGAGGTGGACTATCATGCGAAACCACTTTTTTCGGTCCCTACGGTGCCCCTAGATGATGAAAAGTACAATCCGAGGTTGATTACGAACACTTTTGTGCACCCCCTTCCGTAGAGCAAAATCCTGAAGGTCGGGGTTGCGCACAAGTAGACCCCCTTCCGTAGAGCAAAATCCTGAAGGTCGGGGTCGCGCAAGGGTCGACATGGGTCGAGGTGGACTATCATGCGAAACCACTTTTTTCGGTCCCTACGGTGCCCCTAGATGATGAAAAGTACAATCCGAGGTTGATTACGAACACTTTTGTGCACCCCCTTCCGTAGAGCAAAATCCTGAAGGTCGGGGTCGCGCAAGGGTCGACATGGGTCGAGGTGGACTATCATGCGAAACCACTTTTTTCGGTCCCTACGGTGCCCCTAGATGATGAAAAGTACAATCCGAGGTTGATTACGAACACTTTTGTGCACCCCCTTCCGTAGAGCAAAATCCTGAAGGTCGGGGTTGCGCACAAGTAGACCCCCTTCCGTAGAGCAAAATCCTGAAGGTCGGGGTCGCGCAAGGGTCGACATGGGTCGAGGTGGACTATCATGCGAAACCACTTTTTTCGGTCCCTACGGTGCCCCTAGATGATGAAAAGTACAATCCGAGGTTGATTACGAACACTTTTGTGCACCCCCTTCCGTAGAGCAAAATCCTGAAGGTCGGGGTTGCGCACAAGTAGACCCCCTTCCGTAGAGCAAAATCCTGAAGGTCGGGGTCGCGCAAGGGTCGACATGGGTCGAGGTGGACTATCATGCGAAACCACTTTTTTCGGTCCCTACGGTGCCCCTAGATGATGAAAAGTACAATCCGAGGTTGATTACGAACACTTTTGTGCACCCCCTTCCGTAGAGCAAAATCCTGAAGGTCGGGGTTGCGCACAAGTAGACCCCCTTCCGTAGAGCAAAATCCTGAAGGTCGGGGTCGCGCAAGGGTCGACATGGGTCGAGGTGGACTATCATGCGAAACCACTTTTTTCGGTCCCTACGGTGCCCCTAGATGATGAAAAGTACAATCCGAGGTTGATTACGAACACTTTTGTGCACCCCCTTCCGTAGAGCAAAATCCTGAAGGTCGGGGTCGCGCAAGGGTCGACATGGGTCGAGGTGGACTATCATGCGAAACCACTTTTTTCGGTCCCTACGGTGCCCCTAGATGATGAAAAGTACAATCCGAGGTTGATTACGAACACTTTTGTGCACCCCCTTCCGTAGAGCAAAATCCTGAAGGTCGGGGTTGCGCACAAGTAGACCCCCTTCCGTAGAGCAAAATCCTGAAGGTCGGGGTCGCGCAAGGGTCGACATGGGTCGAGGTGGACTATCATGCGAAACCACTTTTTTCGGTCCCTACGGTGCCCCTAGATGATGAAAAGTACAATCCGAGGTTGATTACGAACACTTTTGTGCACCCCCTTCCGTAGAGCAAAATCCTGAAGGTCGGGGTTGCGCACAAGTCGACCCCCTTCCGTAGAGCAAAATCCTGAAGGTCGGGGTCGCGCAAGGGTCGACATGGGTCGAGGTGGACTATCATGCGAAACCACTTTTTTCGGTCCCTACGGTGCCCCTAGATGATGAAAAGTACAATCCGAGGTTGATTACGAACACTTTTGTGCACCCCCTTCCGTAGAGCAAAATCCTGAAGGTCGGGGTCGCGCAAGTGTCGACATGGGTCGAGGTGGACTATCATGCGAAACCACTTTTTTCGGTCCCTACGGTGCCCCTAGATGATGAAAAGTACAATCCGAGGTTGATTACGAACACTTTTGTGCACCCCCTTCCGTAGAGCAAAATCCTGAAGGTCGGGGTTGCGCACAAGTCGACCCCCTTCCGTAGAGCAAAATCCTGAAGGTCGGGGTCGCGCAAGGGTCGACATGGGTCGAGGTGGACTATCATGCGAAACCACTTTTTTCGGTCCCTACGGTGCCCCTAGATGATGAAAAGTACAATCCGAGGTTGATTACGAACACTTTTGTGCACCCCCTTCCGTAGAGCAAAATCCTGAAGGTCGGGGTTGCGCACAAGTAGACCCCCTTCCGTAGAGCAAAATCCTGAAGGTCGGGGTCGCGCAAGGGTCGACATGGGTCGAGGTGGACTATCATGCGAAACCACTTTTTTCGGTCCCTACGGTGCCCCTAGATGATGAAAAGTACAATCCGAGGTTGATTACGAACACTTTTGTGCACCCCCTTCCGTAGAGCAAAATCCTGAAGGTCGGGGTTGCGCACAAGTAGACCCCCTTCCGTAGAGCAAAATCCTGAAGGTCGGGGTCGCGCAAGGGTCGACATGGGTCGAGGTGGACTATCATGCGAAACCACTTTTTTCGGTCCCTACGGTGCCCCTAGATGATGAAAAGTACAATCCGAGGTTGATTACGAACACTTTTGTGCACCCCCTTCCGTAGAGCAAAATCCTGAAGGTCGGGGTTGCGCACAAGTAGACCCCCTTCCGTAGAGCAAAATCCTGAAGGTCGGGGTTGCGCACAAGTAGACCCCCTTCCGTAGAGCAAAATCCTGAAGGTCGGGGTCGCGCAAGGGTCGACATGGGTCGAGGTGGACTATCATGCGAAACCACTTTTTTCGGTCCCTACGGTGCCCCTAGATGATGAAAAGTACAATCCGAGGTTGATTACGAACACTTTTGTGCACCCCCTTCCGTAGAGCAAAATCCTGAAGGTCGGGGTTGCGCACAACTCGACCCCCTTCCGTAGAGCAAAATCCTGAAGGTCGGGGTCGCGCAAGGGTCGACATGGGTCGAGGTGGACTATCATGCGAAACCACTTTTTTCGGTCCCTACGGTGCCCCTAGATGATGAAAAGTACAATCCGAGGTTGATTACGAACACTTTTGTGCACCCCCTTCCGTAGAGCAAAATCCTGAAGGTCGGGGTTGCGCAAGGGTCGACATGGGTCGAGGTGGACTATCATGCGAAACCACTTTTTTCGGTCCCTACGGTGCCCCTAGATGATGAAAAGTACAATCCGAGGTTGATTACGAACACTTTTGTGCACCCCCTTCCGTAGAGCAAAATCCTGAAGGTCGGGGTTGCGCACAAGTAGACCCCCTTCCGTAGAGCAAAATCCTGAAGGTCGGGGTCGCGCAAGGGTCGACATGGGTCGAGGTGGACTATCATGCGAAACCACTTTTTTCGGTCCCTACGGTGCCCCTAGATGATGAAAAGTACAATCCGAGGTTGATTACGAACACTTTTGTGCACCCCCTTCCGTAGAGCAAAATCCTGAAGGTCGGGGTTGCGCACAAGTCGACCCCCTTCCGTAGAGCAAAATCCTGAAGGTCGGGGTCGCGCAAGGGTCGACATGGGTCGAGGTGGACTATCATGCGAAACCACTTTTTTCGGTCCCTACGGTGCCCCTAGATGATGAAAAGTACAATCCGAGGTTGATTACGAACACTTTTGTGCACCCCCTTCCGTAGAGCAAAATCCTGAAGGTCGGGGTCGCACAAGTGTGCACCCCCTTCCGTAGAGCAAAATCCTGAAGGTCGGGGTCGCGCAAGGGTCGACATGGGTCGAGGTGGACTATCATGCGAAACCACTTTTTTCGGTCCCTACGGTGCCCCTAGATGATGAAAAGTACAATCCGAGGTTGATTACGAACACTTTTGTGCACCCCCTTCCGTAGAGCAAAATCCTGAAGGTCGGGGTCGCGCAAGGGTCGACATGGGTCGAGGTGGACTATCATGCGAAACCACTTTTTTCGGTCCCTACGGTGCCCCTAGATGATGAAAAGTACAATCCGAGGTTGATTACGAACACTTTTGTGCACCCCCTTCCGTAGAGCAAAATCCTGAAGGTCGGGGTTGCGCACAAGTAGACCCCCTTCCGTAGAGCAAAATCCTGAAGGTCGGGGTCGCGCAAGGGTCGACATGGGTCGAGGTGGACTATCATGCGAAACCACTTTTTTCGGTCCCTACGGTGCCCCTAGATGATGAAAAGTACAATCCGAGGTTGATTACGAACACTTTTGTGCACCCCCTTCCGTAGAGCAAAATCCTGAAGGTCGGGGTTGCGCACAAGTAGACCCCCTTCCGTAGAGCAAAATCCTGAAGGTCGGGGTCGCGCAAGGGTCGACATGGGTCGAGGTGGACTATCATGCGAAACCACTTTTTTCGGTCCCTACGGTGCCCCTAGATGATGAAAAGTACAATCCGAGGTTGATTACGAACACTTTTGTGCACCCCCTTCCGTAGAGCAAAATCCTGAAGGTCGGGGTTGCGCACAAGTAGACCCCCTTCCCTAGAGCAAAATCCTGAAGGTCGGGGTCGCGCAAGGGTCGACATGGGTCGAGGTGGACTATCATGCGAAACCACTTTTTTCGGTCCCTACGGTGCCCCTAGATGATGAAAAGTACAATCCGAGGTTGATTACGAACACTTTTGTGCACCCCCTTCCGTAGAGCAAAATCCTGAAGGTCGGGGTGGCGCAAGGGTCGACATGGGTCGAGGTGGACTATCATGCGAAACCACTTTTTTCGGTCCCTACGGTGCCCCTAGATGATGAAAAGTACAATCCGAGGTTGATTACGAACACTTTTGTGCACCCCCTTCCGTAGAGCAAAATCCTGAAGGTCGGGGTCGCGCAAGGGTAGACCCCTTCCGTAGAGCAAAATCCTGAAGGTCGGGGTCGCGCAAGGGTCGACATGGGTCGAGGTGGACTATCATGCGAAACCACTTTTTTCGGTCCCTACGGTGCCCCTAGATGATGAAAAGTACAATCCGAGGTTGATTACGAACACTTTTGTGCACCCCCTTCCGTAGAGCAAAATCCTGAAGGTCGGGGTTGCGCACAAGTAGACCCCCTTCCGTAGAGCAAAATCCTGAAGGTCGGGGTCGCGCAAGGGTCGACATGGGTCGAGGTGGACTATCATGCGAAACCACTTTTTTCGGTCCCTACGGTGCCCCTAGATGATGAAAAGTACAATCCGAGGTTGATTACGAACACTTTTGTGCACCCCCTTCCGTAGAGCAAAATCCTGAAGGTCGGGGTCGCGCAAGGGTCGACATGGGTCGAGGTGGACTATCATGCGAAACCACTTTTTTCGGTCCCTACGGTGCCCCTAGATGATGAAAAGTACAATCCGAGGTTGATTACGAACACTTTTGTGCACCCCCTTCCGTAGAGCAAAATCCTGAAGGTCGGGGTCGCGCAAGGGTCGACATGGGTCGAGGTGGACTATCATGCGAAACCACTTTTTTCGGTCCCTACGGTGCCCCTAGATGATGAAAAGTACAATCCGAGGTTGATTACGAACACTTTTGTGCACCCCCTTCCGTAGAGCAAAATCCTGAAGGTCGGGGTCGCGCAAGGGTCGACATGGGTCGAGGTGGACTATCATGCGAAACCACTTTTTTCGGTCCCTACGGTGCCCCTAGATGATGAAAAGTACAATCCGAGGTTGATTACGAACACTTTTGTGCACCCCCTTCCGTAGAGCAAAATCCTGAAGGTCGGGGTCGCACAAGTGTGCACCCCCTTCCGTAGAGCAAAATCCTGAAGGTCGGGGTCGCGCAAGGGTCGACATGGGTCGAGGTGGACTATCATGCGAAACCACTTTTTTCGGTCCCTACGGTGCCCCTAGATGATGAAAAGTACAATCCGAGGTTGATTACGAACACTTTTGTGCACCCCCTTCCGTAGAGCAAAATCCTGAAGGTCGGGGTTGCGCACAAGTCGACCCCCTTCCGTAGAGCAAAATCCTGAAGGTCGGGGTCGCGCAAGGGTCGACATGGGTCGAGGTGGACTATCATGCGAAACCACTTTTTTCGGTCCCTACGGTACCCCTAGATGATGAAAAGTACAATCCGAGGTTGATTACGAACACTTTTGTGCACCCCCTTCCGTAGAGCAAAATCCTGAAGGTCGGGGTTGCGCACAAGTCGACCCCCTTCCGTAGAGCAAAATCCTGAAGGTCGGGGTCGCGCAAGGGTCGACATGGGTCGAGGTGGACTATCATGCGAAACCACTTTTTTCGGTCCCTACGGTGCCCCTAGATGATGAAAAGTACAATCCGAGGTTGATTACGAACACTTTTGTGCACCCCCTTCCGTAGAGCAAAATCCTGTAGGTCGGGGTCGCGCACAAGTAGACCCCCTTCCGTAGAGCAAAATCCTGAAGGTCGGGGTCGCGCAAGGGTCGACATGGGTCGAGGTGGACTATCATGCGAAACCACTTTTTTCGGTCCCTACGGTGCCCCTAGATGATGAAAAGTACAATCCGAGGTTGATTACGAACACTTTTGTGCACCCCCTTCCGTAGAGCAAAATCCTGAAGGTCGGGGTCGCACAAGTGTGCACCCCCTTCCGTAGAGCAAAATCCTGAAGGTCGGGGTCGCGCAAGGGTCGACATGGGTCGAGGTGGACTATCATGCGAAACCACTTTTTTCGGTCCCTACGGTGCCCCTAGATGATGAAAAGTACAATCCGAGGTTGATTACGAACACTTTTGTGCACCCCCTTCCGTAGAGCAAAATCCTGAAGGTCGGGGTTGCGCACAAGTAGACCCCCTTCCGTAGAGCAAAATCCTGAAGGTCGGGGTCGCGCAAGGGTCGACATGGGTCGAGGTGGACTATCATGCGAAACCACTTTTTTCGGTCCCTACGGTGCCCCTAGATGATGAAAAGTACAATCCGAGGTTGATTACGAACACTTTTGTGCACCCCCTTCCGTAGAGCAAAATCCTGAAGGTCGGGGTCGCGCAAGGGTCGACATGGGTCGAGGTGGACTATCATGCGAAACCACTTTTTTCGGTCCCTACGGTGCCCCTAGATGATGAAAAGTACAATCCGAGGTTGATTACGAACACTTTTGTGCACCCCCTTCCGTAGAGCAAAATCCTGAAGGTCGGGGTCGCGCAAGGGTCGACATGGGTCGAGGTGGACTATCATGCGAAACCACTTTTTTCGGTCCCTACGGTGCCCCTAGATGATGAAAAGTACAATCCGAGGTTGATTACGAACACTTTTGTGCACCCCCTTCCGTAGAGCAAAATCCTGAAGGTCGGGGTCGCACAAGTGTGCACCCCCTTCCGTAGAGCAAAATCCTGAAGGTCGGGGTTGCGCACAAGTAGACCCCCTTCCGTAGAGCAAAATCCTGAAGGTCGGGGTCGCGCAAGGGTCGACATGGGTCGAGGTGGACTATCATGCGAAACCACTTTTTTCGGTCCCTACGGTGTCCCTAGATGATGAAAAGTACAATCCGAGGTTGATTACGAACACTTTTGTGCACCCCCTTCCGTAGAGCAAAATCCTGAAGGTCGGGGTCGCGCACAAGTAGACCCCCTTCCGTAGAGCAAAATCCTGAAGGTCGGGGTCGCGCAAGGGTCGACATGGGTCGAGGTGGACTATCATGCGAAACCACTTTTTTCGGTCCCTACGGTGCCCCTAGATGATGAAAAGTACAATCCGAGGTTGATTACGAACACTTTTGTGCACCCCCTTCCGTAGAGCAAAATCCTGAAGGTCGGGGTTGCGCACAAGTAGACCCCCTTCCGTAGAGCAAAATCCTGAAGGTCGGGGTCGCGCAAGGGTCGACATGGGTCGAGGTGGACTATCATGCGAAACCACTTTTTTCGGTCCCTACGGTGCCCCTAGATGATGAAAAGTACAATCCGAGGTTGATTACGAACACTTTTGTGCACCCCCTTCCGTAGAGCAAAATCCTGAAGGTCGGGGTCGCGCAAGGGTCGACATGGGTCGAGGTGGACTATCATGCGAAACCACTTTTTTCGGTCCCTACGGTGCCCCTAGATGATGAAAAGTACAATCCGAGGTTGATTACGAACACTTTTGTGCACCCCCTTCCGTAGAGCAAAATCCTGAAGGTCGGGGTCGCACAAGTGTGCACCCCCTTCCGTAGAGCAAAATCCTGAAGGTCGGGGTCGCGCAAGGGTCGACATGGGTCGAGGTGGACTATCATGCGAAACCACTTTTTTCGGTCCCTACGGTGCCCCTAGATGATGAAAAGTACAATCCGAGGTTGATTACGAACACTTTTGTGCACCCCCTTCCGTAGAGCAAAATCCTGAAGGTCGGGGTCGCGCAAGGGTCGACATGGGTCGAGGTGGACTATCATGCGAAACCACTTTTTTCGGTCCCTACGGTGCCCCTAGATGATGAAAAGTACAATCCGAGGTTGATTACGAACACTTTTGTGCACCCCCTTCCGTAGAGCAAAATCCTGAAGGTCGGGGTTGCGCACAAGTAGACCCCCTTCCGTAGAGCAAAATCCTGAAGGTCGGGGTCGCGCAAGGGTCGACATGGGTCGAGGTGGACTATCATGCGAAACCACTTTTTTCGGTCCCTACGGTGCCCCTAGATGATGAAAAGTACAATCCGAGGTTGATTACGAACACTTTTGTGCACCCCCTTCCGTAGAGCAAAATCCTGAAGGTCGGGGTTGCGCACAAGTAGACCCCCTTCCGTAGAGCAAAATCCTGAAGGTCGGGGTCGCGCAAGGGTCGACATGGGTCGAGGTGGACTATCATGCGAAACCACTTTTTTCGGTCCCTACGGTGCCCCTAGATGATGAAAAGTACAATCCGAGGTTGATTACGAACACTTTTGTGCACCCCCTTCCGTAGAGCAAAATCCTGAAGGTCGGGGTTGCGCACAAGTAGACCCCCTTCCCTAGAGCAAAATCCTGAAGGTCGGGGTCGCGCAAGGGTCGACATGGGTCGAGGTGGACTATCATGCGAAACCACTTTTTTCGGTCCCTACGGTGCCCCTAGATGATGAAAAGTACAATCCGAGGTTGATTACGAACACTTTTGTGCACCCCCTTCCGTAGAGCAAAATCCTGAAGGTCGGGGTCGAGCAAGGGTAGACCCCTTCCGTAGAGCAAAATCCTGAAGGTCGGGGTTGCGCACAAGTAGACCCCCTTCCGTAGAGCAAAATCCTGAAGGTCGGGGTCGCGCAAGGGTCGACATGGGTCGAGGTGGACTATCATGCGAAACCACTTTTTTCGGTCCCTACGGTGCCCCTAGATGATGAAAAGTACAATCCGAGGTTGATTACGAACACTTTTGTGCACCCCCTTCCGTAGAGCAAAATCCTGAAGGTCGGGGTTGCGCACAAGTAGACCCCCTTCCGTAGAGCAAAATCCTGAAGGTCGGGGTCGCGCAAGGGTCGACATGGGTCGAGGTGGACTATCATGCGAAACCACTTTTTTCGGTCCCTACGGTGCCCCTAGATGATGAAAAGTACAATCCGAGGTTGATTACGAACACTTTTGTGCACCCCCTTCCGTAGAGCAAAATCCTGAAGGTCGGGGTCGAGCAAGGGTAGACCCCTTCCGTAGAGCAAAATCCTGAAGGTCGGGGTTGCGCACAAGTAGACCCCCTTCCGTAGAGCAAAATCCTGAAGGTCGGGGTCGCGCAAGGGTAGACCCCTTCCGTAGAGCAAAATCCTGAAGGTCGGGGTCGCGCAAGGGTCGACATGGGTCGAGGTGGACTATCATGCGAAACCACTTTTTTCGGTCCCTACGGTGCCCCTAGATGATGAAAAGTACAATCCGAGGTTGATTACGAACACTTTTGTGCACCCCCTTCCGTAGAGCAAAATCCTGAAGGTCGGGGTCGCGCAAGGGTCGACATGGGTCGAGGTGGACTATCATGCGAAACCACTTTTTTCGGTCCCTACGGTGCCCCTAGATGATGAAAAGTACAATCCGAGGTTGATTACGAACACTTTTGTGCACCCCCTTCCGTAGAGCAAAATCCTGAAGGTCGGGGTCGAGCAAGGGTAGACCCCTTCCGTAGAGCAAAATCCTGAAGGTCGGGGTCGCGCAAGGGTCGACATGGGTCGAGGTGGACTATCATGCGAAACCACTTTTTTCGGTCCCTACGGTGCCCCTAGATGATGAAAAGTACAATCCGAGGTTGATTACGAACACTTTTGTGCACCCCCTTCCGTAGAGCAAAATCCTGAAGGTCGGGGTCGCACAAGTGTGCACCCCCTTCCGTAGAGCAAAATCCTGAAGGTCGGGGTCGCGCAAGGGTCGACATGGGTCGAGGTGGACTATCATGCGAAACCACTTTTTTCGGTCCCTACGGTGCCCCTAGATGATGAAAAGTACAATCCGAGGTTGATTACGAACACTTTTGTGCACCCCCTTCCGTAGAGCAAAATCCTGAAGGTCGGGGTCGCGCAAGGGTCGACATGGGTCGAGGTGGACTATCATGCGAAACCACTTTTTTCGGTCCCTACGGTGCCCCTAGATGATGAAAAGTACAATCCGAGGTTGATTACGAACACTTTTGTGCACCCCCTTCCGTAGAGCAAAATCCTGAAGGTCGGGGTCGCACAAGTGTGCACCCCCTTCCGTAGAGCAAAATCCTGAAGGTCGGGGTCGCGCAAGGGTCGACATGGGTCGAGGTGGACTATCATGCGAAACCACTTTTTTCGGTCCCTACGGTGCCCCTAGATGATGAAAAGTACAATCCGAGGTTGATTACGAACACTTTTGTGCACCCCCTTCCGTAGAGCAAAATCCTGAAGGTCGGGGTCGAGCAAGGGTAGACCCCTTCCGTAGAGCAAAATCCTGAAGGTCGGGGTCGCGCAAGGGTCGACATGGGTCGAGGTGGACTATCATGCGAAACCACTTTTTTCGGTCCCTACGGTGCCCCTAGATGATGAAAAGTACAATCCGAGGTTGATTACGAACACTTTTGTGCACCCCCTTCCGTAGAGCAAAATCCTGAAGGTCGGGGTCGCGCAAGGGTCGACATGGGTCGAGGTGGACTATCATGCGAAACCACTTTTTTCGGTCCCTACGGTGCCCCTAGATGATGAAAAGTACAATCCGAGGTTGATTACGAACACTTTTGTGCACCCCCTTCCGTAGAGCAAAATCCTGAAGGTCGGGGTCGCGCAAGGGTCGACATGGGTCGAGGTGGACTATCATGCGAAACCACTTTTTTCGGTCCCTACGGTGCCCCTAGATGATGAAAAGTACAATCCGAGGTTGATTACGAACACTTTTGTGCACCCCCTTCCGTAGAGCAAAATCCTGAAGGTCGGGGTTGCGCACTAGTAGACCCCCTTCCGTAGAGCAAAATCCTGAAGGTCGGGGTCGCGCAAGGGTCGACATGGGTCGAGGTGGACTATCATGCGAAACCACTTTTTTCGGTCCCTACGGTGCCCCTAGATGATGAAAAGTACAATCCGAGGTTGATTACGAACACTTTTGTGCACCCCCTTCCGTAGAGCAAAATCCTGAAGGTCGGGGTTGCGCACAAGTAGACCCCCTTCCGTAGAGCAAAATCCTGAAGGTCGGGGTCGCGCAAGGGTCGACATGGGTCGAGGTGGACTATCATGCGAAACCACTTTTTTCGGTCCCTACGGTGCCCCTAGATGATGAAAAGTACAATCCGAGGTTGATTACGAACACTTTTGTGCACCCCCTTCCGTAGAGCAAAATCCTGAAGGTCGGGGTCGCGCAAGGGTCGACATGGGTCGAGGTGGACTATCATGCGAAACCACTTTTTTCGGTCCCTACGGTGCCCCTAGATGATGAAAAGTACAATCCGAGGTTGATTACGAACACTTTTGTGCACCCCCTTCCGTAGAGCAAAATCCTGAAGGTCGGGGTTGCGCACAAGTAGACCCCCTTCCGTAGAGCAAAATCCTGAAGGTCGGGGTCGCGCAAGGGTCGACATGGGTCGAGGTGGACTATCATGCGAAACCACTTTTTTCGGTCCCTACGGTGCCCCTAGATGATGAAAAGTACAATCCGAGGTTGATTACGAACACTTTTGTGCACCCCCTTCCGTAGAGCAAAATCCTGAAGGTCGGGGTTGCGCACAAGTAGACCCCCTTCCGTAGAGCAAAATCCTGAAGGTCGGGGTCGCGCAAGGGTCGACATGGGTCGAGGTGGACTATCATGCGAAACCACTTTTTTCGGTCCCTACGGTGCCCCTAGATGATGAAAAGTACAATCCGAGGTTGATTACGAACACTTTTGTGCACCCCCTTCCGTAGAGCAAAATCCTGAAGGTCGGGGTTGCGCACAACTCGACCCCCTTCCGTAGAGCAAAATCCTGAAGGTCGGGGTCGCGCAAGGGTCGACATGGGTCGAGGTGGACTATCATGCGAAACCACTTTTTTCGGTCCCTACGGTGCCCCTAGATGATGAAAAGTACAATCCGAGGTTGATTACGAACACTTTTGTGCACCCCCTTCCGTAGAGCAAAATCCTGAAGGTCGGGGTCGCGCAAGGGTCGACATGGGTCGAGGTGGACTATCATGCGAAACCACTTTTTTCGGTCCCTACGGTGCCCCTAGATGATGAAAAGTACAATCCGAGGTTGATTACGAACACTTTTGTGCACCCCCTTCCGTAGAGCAAAATCCTGAAGGTCGGGGTCGCGCAAGGGTCGACATGGGTCGAGGTGGACTATCATGCGAAACCACTTTTTTCGGTCCCTACGGTGCCCCTAGATGATGAAAAGTACAATCCGAGGTTGATTACGAACACTTTTGTGCACCCCCTTCCGTAGAGCAAAATCCTGAAGGTCGGGGTCGCGCAAGGGTCGACATGGGTCGAGGTGGACTATCATGCGAAACCACTTTTTTCGGTCCCTACGGTGCCCCTAGATGATGAAAAGTACAATCCGAGGTTGATTACGAACACTTTTGTGCACCCCCTTCCGTAGAGCAAAATCCTGAAGGTCGGGGTCGCACAAGTGTGCACCCCCTTCCGTAGAGCAAAATCCTGAAGGTCGGGGTCGCGCAAGGGTCGACATGGGTCGAGGTGGACTATCATGCGAAACCACTTTTTTCGGTCCCTACGGTGCCCCTAGATGATGAAAAGTACAATCCGAGGTTGATTACGAACACTTTTGTGCACCCCCTTCCGTAGAGCAAAATCCTGAAGGTCGGGGTTGCGCACAAGTAGACCCCCTTCCGTAGAGCAAAATCCTGAAGGTCGGGGTCGCGCAAGGGTCGACATGGGTCGAGGTGGACTATCATGCGAAACCACTTTTTTCGGTCCCTACGGTGCCCCTAGATGATGAAAAGTACAATCCGAGGTTGATTACGAACACTTTTGTGCACCCCCTTCCGTAGAGCAAAATCCTGAAGGTCGGGGTCGCGCAAGGGTCGACATGGGTCGAGGTGGACTATCATGCGAAACCACTTTTTTCGGTCCCTACGGTGCCCCTAGATGATGAAAAGTACAATCCGAGGTTGATTACGAACACTTTTGTGCACCCCCTTCCGTAGAGCAAAATCCTGAAGGTCGGGGTTGCGCACAAGTCGACCCCCTTCCGTAGAGCAAAATCCTGCAGGTCGGGGTTGCGCACAAGTAGACCCCCTTCCGTAGAGCAAAATCCTGAAGGTCGGGGTTGCGCACAAGTAGACCCCCTTCCGTAGAGCAAAATCCTGAAGGTCGGGGTCGCGCAAGGGTCGACATGGGTCGAGGTGGACTATCATGCGAAACCACTTTTTTCGGTCCCTACGGTGCCCCTAGATGATGAAAAGTACAATCCGAGGTTGATTACGAACACTTTTGTGCACCCCCTTCCGTAGAGCAAAATCCTGAAGGTCGGGGTTGCGCACAAAGAGACCCCCTTCCGTAGAGCAAAATCCTGAAGGTCGGGGTTGCGCACAAGTAGACCCCCTTCCGTAGAGCAAAATCCTGAAGGTCGGGGTCGCGCAAGGGTCGACATGGGTCGAGGTGGACTATCATGCGAAACCACTTTTTTCGGTCCCTACGGTGCCCCTAGATGATGAAAAGTACAATCCGAGGTTGATTACGAACACTTTTGTGCACCCCCTTCCGTAGAGCAAAATCCTGAAGGTCGGGGTTGCGCACAAGTAGACCCCCTTCCGTAGAGCAAAATCCTGAAGGTCGGGGTCGCGCAAGGGTCGACATGGGTCGAGGTGGACTATCATGCGAAACCACTTTTTTCGGTCCCTACGGTGCCCCTAGATGATGAAAAGTACAATCCGAGGTTGATTACGAACACTTTTGTGCACCCCCTTCCGTAGAGCAAAATCCTGAAGGTCGGGGTCGAGCAAGGGTAGACCCCTTCCGTAGAGCAAAATCCTGAAGGTCGGGGTCGCGCAAGGGTCGACATGGGTCGAGGTGGACTATCATGCGAAACCACTTTTTTCGGTCCCTACGGTGCCCCTAGATGATGAAAAGTACAATCCGAGGTTGATTACGAACACTTTTGTGCACCCCCTTCCGTAGAGCAAAATCCTGAAGGTCGGGGTCGCACAAGTGTGCACCCCCTTCCGTAGAGCAAAATCCTGAAGGTCGGGGTCGCGCAAGGGTCGACATGGGTCGAGGTGGACTATCATGCGAAACCACTTTTTTCGGTCCCTACGGTGCCCCTAGATGATGAAAAGTACAATCCGAGGTTGATTACGAACACTTTTGTGCACCCCCTTCCGTAGAGCAAAATCCTGAAGGTCGGGGTCGCGCAAGGGTCGACATGGGTCGAGGTGGACTATCATGCGAAACCACTTTTTTCGGTCCCTACGGTGCCCCTAGATGATGAAAAGTACAATCCGAGGTTGATTACGAACACTTTTGTGCACCCCCTTCCGTAGAGCAAAATCCTGAAGGTCGGGGTCGCGCAAGGGTCGACATGGGTCGAGGTGGACTATCATGCGAAACCACTTTTTTCGGTCCCTACGGTGCCCCTAGATGATGAAAAGTACAATCCAAGGTTGATTACGAACACTTTTGTGTACCCCCTTCCGTAGAGCAAAATCCTGAAGGTCGGGGTCGCGCAAGTGTCGACCCCCTTCCGTAGAGCAAAATCCTGAAGGTCGGGGTTGCGCACAAGTCGACCCCCTTCCGTAGAGCAAAATCCTGAAGGTCGGGGTCGCGCAAGGGTCGACATGGGTCGAGGTGGACTATCATGCGAAACCACTTTTTTCGGTCCCTACGGTGCCCCTAGATGATGAAAAGTACAATCCGAGGTTGATTACGAACACTTTTGTGCACCCCCTTCCGTAGAGCAAAATCCTGAAGGTCGGGGTCGCGCAAGGGTCGACATGGGTCGAGGTGGACTATCATGCGAAACCACTTTTTTCGGTCCCTACGGTGCCCCTAGATGATGAAAAGTACAATCCGAGGTTGATTACGAACACTTTTGTGCACCCCCTTCCGTAGAGCAAAATCCTGAAGGTCGGGGTTGCGCACAAAGAGACCCCCTTCCGTAGAGCAAAATCCTGAAGGTCGGGGTTGCGCACAAGTAGACCCCCTTCCGTAGAGCAAAATCCTGAAGGTCGGGGTCGCGCAAGGGTCGACATGGGTCGAGGTGGACTATCATGCGAAACCACTTTTTTCGGTCCCTACGGTGCCCCTAGATGATGAAAAGTACAATCCGAGGTTGATTACGAACACTTTTGTGCACCCCCTTCCGTAGAGCAAAATCCTGAAGGTCGGGGTCGCGCAAGGGTCGACATGGGTCGAGGTGGACTATCATGCGAAACCACTTTTTTCGGTCCCTACGGTGCCCCTAGATGATGAAAAGTACAATCCGAGGTTGATTACGAACACTTTTGTGCACCCCCTTCCGTAGAGCAAAATCCTGAAGGTCGGGGTCGCACAAGTGTGCACCCCCTTCCGTAGAGCAAAATCCTGAAGGTCGGGGTCGCGCAAGGGTCGACATGGGTCGAGGTGGACTATCATGCGAAACCACTTTTTTCGGTCCCTACGGTGCCCCTAGATGATGAAAAGTACAATCCGAGGTTGATTACGAACACTTTTGTGCACCCCCTTCCGTAGAGCAAAATCCTGAAGGTCGGGGTTGCGCACAAGTAGACCCCCTTCCGTAGAGCAAAATCCTGAAGGTCGGGGTCGCGCAAGGGTCGACATGGGTCGAGGTGGACTATCATGCGAAACCACTTTTTTCGGTCCCTACGGTGCCCCTAGATGATGAAAAGTACAATCCGAGGTTGATTACGAACACTTTTGTGCACCCCCTTCCGTAGAGCAAAATCCTGAAGGTCGGGGTCGCGCAAGGGTCGACATGGGTCGAGGTGGACTATCATGCGAAACCACTTTTTTCGGTCCCTACGGTGCCCCTAGATGATGAAAAGTACAATCCGAGGTTGATTACGAACACTTTTGTGCACCCCCTTCCGTAGAGCAAAATCCTGAAGGTCGGGGTTGCGCACAAGTCGACCCCCTTCCGTAGAGCAAAATCCTGCAGGTCGGGGTTGCGCACAAGTAGACCCCCTTCCGTAGAGCAAAATCCTGAAGGTCGGGGTTGCGCACAAGTAGACCCCCTTCCGTAGAGCAAAATCCTGAAGGTCGGGGTCGCGCAAGGGTCGACATGGGTCGAGGTGGACTATCATGCGAAACCACTTTTTTCGGTCCCTACGGTGCCCCTAGATGATGAAAAGTACAATCCGAGGTTGATTACGAACACTTTTGTGCACCCCCTTCCGTAGAGCAAAATCCTGAAGGTCGGGGTTGCGCACAAAGAGACCCCCTTCCGTAGAGCAAAATCCTGAAGGTCGGGGTTGCGCACAAGTAGACCCCCTTCCGTAGAGCAAAATCCTGAAGGTCGGGGTCGCGCAAGGGTCGACATGGGTCGAGGTGGACTATCATGCGAAACCACTTTTTTCGGTCCCTACGGTGCCCCTAGATGATGAAAAGTACAATCCGAGGTTGATTACGAACACTTTTGTGCACCCCCTTCCGTAGAGCAAAATCCTGAAGGTCGGGGTTGCGCACAAGTAGACCCCCTTCCGTAGAGCAAAATCCTGAAGGTCGGGGTCGCGCAAGGGTCGACATGGGTCGAGGTGGACTATCATGCGAAACCACTTTTTTCGGTCCCTACGGTGCCCCTAGATGATGAAAAGTACAATCCGAGGTTGATTACGAACACTTTTGTGCACCCCCTTCCGTAGAGCAAAATCCTGAAGGTCGGGGTCGCGCAAGGGTCGACATGGGTCGAGGTGGACTATCATGCGAAACCACTTTTTTCGGTCCCTACGGTGCCCCTAGATGATGAAAAGTACAATCCGAGGTTGATTACGAACACTTTTGTGCACCCCCTTCCGTAGAGCAAAATCCTGAAGGTCGGGGTCGAGCAAGGGTAGACCCCTTCCGTAGAGCAAAATCCTGAAGGTCGGGGTCGCGCAAGGGTCGACATGGGTCGAGGTGGACTATCATGCGAAACCACTTTTTTCGGTCCCTACGGTGCCCCTAGATGATGAAAAGTACAATCCGAGGTTGATTACGAACACTTTTGTGCACCCCCTTCCGTAGAGCAAAATCCTGAAGGTCGGGGTCGCGCAAGGGTCGACATGGGTCGAGGTGGACTATCATGCGAAACCACTTTTTTCGGTCCCTACGGTGCCCCTAGATGATGAAAAGTACAATCCGAGGTTGATTACGAACACTTTTGTGCACCCCCTTCCGTAGAGCAAAATCCTGAAGGTCGGGGTCGAGCAAGGGTAGACCCCTTCCGTAGAGCAAAATCCTGAAGGTCGGGGTTGCGCACAAGTAGACCCCCTTCCGTAGAGCAAAATCCTGAAGGTCGGGGTCGCGCAAGGGTAGACCCCTTCCGTAGAGCAAAATCCTGAAGGTCGGGGTCGCGCAAGGGTCGACATGGGTCGAGGTGGACTATCATGCGAAACCACTTTTTTCGGTCCCTACGGTGCCCCTAGATGATGAAAAGTACAATCCGAGGTTGATTACGAACACTTTTGTGCACCCCCTTCCGTAGAGCAAAATCCTGAAGGTCGGGGTCGCGCAAGGGTCGACATGGGTCGAGGTGGACTATCATGCGAAACCACTTTTTTCGGTCCCTACGGTGCCCCTAGATGATGAAAAGTACAATCCGAGGTTGATTACGAACACTTTTGTGCACCCCCTTCCGTAGAGCAAAATCCTGAAGGTCGGGGTCGAGCAAGGGTAGACCCCTTCCGTAGAGCAAAATCCTGAAGGTCGGGGTCGCGCAAGGGTCGACATGGGTCGAGGTGGACTATCATGCGAAACCACTTTTTTCGGTCCCTACGGTGCCCCTAGATGATGAAAAGTACAATCCGAGGTTGATTACGAACACTTTTGTGCACCCCCTTCCGTAGAGCAAAATCCTGAAGGTCGGGGTCGCGCAAGGGTCGACATGGGTCGAGGTGGACTATCATGCGAAACCACTTTTTTCGGTCCCTACGGTGCCCCTAGATGATGAAAAGTACAATCCGAGGTTGATTACGAACACTTTTGTGCACCCCCTTCCGTAGAGCAAAATCCTGAAGGTCGGGGTCGCGCAAGGGTCGACATGGGTCGAGGTGGACTATCATGCGAAACCACTTTTTTCGGTCCCTACGGTGCCCCTAGATGATGAAAAGTACAATCCGAGGTTGATTACGAACACTTTTGTGCACCCCCTTCCGTAGAGCAAAATCCTGAAGGTCGGGGTTGCGCACAAGTAGACCCCCTTCCGTAGAGCAAAATCCTGAAGGTCGGGGTCGCGCAAGGGTCGACATGGGTCGAGGTGGACTATCATGCGAAACCACTTTTTTCGGTCCCTACGGTGCCCCTAGATGATGAAAAGTACAATCCGAGGTTGATTACGAACACTTTTGTGCACCCCCAAAAATGGCCAAAATCCTGAAGGTCGGGTTCTCGGGGCGGTCGAGGCCCTCTGACGTGCACGAAAAACCGGTACCCACGCCGAGCTTCAGAATTTGGTCTCCAGAGACTAAGTCCCAACCGAAACTGGTAACCCACAAAAGTGTACCAAGGAGTGGTCGGATCGAGTTACAGTGTTCGAGAGTATTGACGAGGATGGTTATACGCAACTTTTTGCTAAAGGTGTCCAAGACCGTCAGACCCTTACTTACGGAGATATAAGACACGTGCGTGGTTGCTCGTGCCGAGCTTCAGAAATGTTGCTCCAGAGACTAAGTCCGAGAAAACCTTCGGACCCCAAAAACTCCCAGAAGGAGTCGTCGGATCGTTTCGCGATGTTCTAGTGAAATGTTTAGCTCGACGGAATGCAACTTTTACCTAAAGGGGTCCAAGACCGTCAGACGCTTAGGTACGGAGATACGGGCATGGGTCGGTTTTCCCCATACAAAATACCCCATGGAAAACTGCAAAACCCCAAAACAGGTCGAAGGAGTGGTCGGATCGTTTCGTGGTGTTCTAGTGAAATGTTCCATTCGATAGGGCGCAACTTTTTGCTAAAGGTGTCCAAGACCGTCAGACCCTTACTTACGGAGATATAAGACACGTGCGTGGTTGCTCGTGCCGAGCTTCAGAAATGTTGCTCCAGAGACTAAGTCCGAGAAAACCTTCGGACCCCAAAAACTCCCAGAAGGAGTCGTCGGATCGTTTCGCGATGTTCTAGTGAAATGTTCAGCTCGACGGAATGCAACTTTTACCTAAAGGGGTCCAAGACCGTCAGACGCTTAGGTACGGAGATACGGGCATGGGTCGGTTTTCCCCATACAAAATACCCCATGGAAAACTGCAAAACCCCAAAACAGGTCGAAGGAGTGGTCGGATCGTTTCGTGGTGTTCTAGTGAAATGTTCCATTCGATAGGGCGCAACTTTTTGCTAAAGGTGTCCAAGACCGTCAGACCCTTACTTACGGAGATATAAGACACGTGCGTGGTTGCTCGTGCCGAGCTTCAGAAATGTTGCTCCAGAGACTAAGTCCCAGAAAACCTTCGGACCCCAAAAACTCCCAGAAGGAGTCGTCGGATCGTTTCGCGATGTTCTAGTGAAATGTTCAGCTCGACGAAATGCAACTTTTACCTAAAGGGGTCCAAGACCGTCAGACGCTTAGGTACGGAGATACGGGCATGGGTCGGTTTTCCCCATACAAAATACCCCATGGAAAACTGCAAAACCCCAAAACAGGTCGAAGGAGTGGTCGGATCGTTTCGTGGTGTTCTAGTGAAATGTTCCATTCGATAGGGCGCAACTTTTTGCTAAGGGTGTCCAAGACCGTCAGACCCTTACTTACGGAGATATAAGACACGTGCGTGGTTGCCCGTGCCGAGCTTCAGAAATGTTGCTCCAGAGACTAAGTCCCAGAAAACCTTCCGACCCCAAAAACTCCCAGAAGGAGTCGTCGGATCGTTTCGCGATGTTCTAGTGAAATGTTCAGCTCGACGGAATGCAACTTTTACCTAAAGGGGTCCAAGACCGTCAGACGCTTAGGTACGGAGATACGGGCATGGGTCGGTTTTCCCCATACAAAATACCCCATGGAAAACTGCAAAACCCCAAAACAGGTCGAAGGAGTGGTCGGATCGTTTCGTGGTGTTCTACTGACTTTTTAGGCTTACCAAGACGCAACTTTCCGCAGAAGGGTGCAAAACTGTCAGACTCATAGTTTCGGAGATACAAGCATGGGTCATGTTTGCTCGTGCCGAGCTTCAGAATTTTCCATGGCCAAAAAGCCCTAGAATTTGACATTTCACTATTATAGGGAGGTATGGTTGTACTGAGTCGTCATAGAAAGTTTAGCCTCCTCATGTAAACTGACGATTCGATATCAGGGAGGTCGGGAGTTGTCGAAAAGAGACCCTAGGACCTAATACTAGACCCATGTAGTGGCAAGGTGTTTCGGCCCGTGGGTGACGGTTGTATGAAATTTGGGTGACGGCAACTACGACTGGTTCTGGTACCGGGAAGGTGTGTCCTGGTGTCCGGAGGCGTTTTAAGGGTAGCTGGGTGGTCGGAACGGTGACCTAGGGTGGTTTTGGGGTAAATCACCTACCTCCACCGATGGTCAACCAGAGGCTAGTGGTACTTGGAAAACACCCTGGGAAGGTTTCCCAGGGCTCGGAGTAGCAGTAACAAGGGATGCCGCTGTCTCTAGGTCGCGGAACCACTGTGCTTGCCTGCAACACAGTCCTAGGGAGAGCGGCCGAAAGGTTCCGCACGGTGACTTGCACCCACCGGGAAAGGGGTCAAGTAGCCAAGAGGTGTCCAACCAAGGGTTAGTGGTACATGGAAAACACCCTGGGAAGGTGTTCCAGGGCTCGGAGTAGAGTGACTTGCACCCACCGGGAAAGGGGTCAAGTAGCCAAGAGGTGTCAGAACTCGTAGATCTTGAGGAGACGGTGCTTAGCACCGGCACGTTGTTACTTCTTGAGTGTTGTACGGCCATCCAACCTGGGTGGGAAGTACCGCGGTACCGGGTATACCCCGATCTCGCATCAAACGGTGAAACGAACAATACTAGTTGAGCTCGGCGTAATGTAGAGATGAGCGATGAACCAAACACGGAGAGTGCATAGGAC
>NW_026525467.1:1522500-1531555 GCF_943737925.1 Anopheles nili | reverse complement strand
ACCCTTGCGCGACCCCGACCTTCAGGATTTTGCTCTACGGAAGGGGGTGCACAAAAGTGTTCGTAATCAACCTCGGATTGTACTTTTCATCATCTAGGGGCACCGTAGGGACCGAAAAAAGTGGTTTCGCATGATAGTCCACCTCGACCCATGTCGACCCTTGCGCGACCCCGACCTTCAGGATTTTGCTCTACGGAAGGGGGTCTACTTGTGCGCAACCCCGACCTTCAGGATTTTGCTCTACGGAAGGGGGTGCACAAAAGTGTTCGTAATCAACCTCGGATTGTACTTTTCATCATCTAGGGGCACCGTAGGGACCGAAAAAAGTGGTTTCGCATGATAGTCCACCTCGACCCATGTCGACCCTTGCGCGACCCCCGACCTTCAGGATTTTGCTCTACGGAAGGGGGTCTACTTGTGCGCAACCCCGACCTTCAGGATTTTGCTCTACGGAAGGGGGTGCACAAAAGTGTTCGTAATCAACCTCGGATTGTACTTTTCATCATCTAGGGGCACCGTAGGGACCGAAAAAAGTGGTTTCGCATGATAGTCCACCTCGACCCATGTCGACCCTTGCGCGACCCCCGACCTTCAGGATTTTGCTCTACGGAAGGGGGTGCACAAAAGTGTTCGTAATCAACCTCGGATTGTACTTTTCATCATCTAGGGGCACCGTAGGGACCGAAAAAAGTGGTTTCGCATGATAGTCCACCTCGACCCATGTCGACCCTTGCGCGACCCCGACCTTCAGGATTTTGCTCTACGGAAGGGGGTCTACTTGTGCGCAACCCCGACCTTCAGGATTTTGCTCTACGGAAGGGGGTGCACACTTGTGCGACCCCGACCTTCAGGATTTTGCTCTACGGAAGGGGGTGCACAAAAGTGTTCGTAATCAACCTCGGATTGTACTTTTCATCATCTAGGGGCACCGTAGGGACCGAAAAAAGTGGTTTCGCATGATAGTCCACCTCGACCCATGTCGACCCTTGCGCGACCCCGACCTTCAGGATTTTGCTCTACGGAAGGGGGTGCACACTTGTGCGACCCCGACCTTCAGGATTTTGCTCTACGGAAGGGGGTGCACAAAAGTGTTCGTAATCAACCTCGGATTGTACTTTTCATCATCTAGGGGCACCGTAGGGACCGAAAAAAGTGGTTTCGCATGATAGTCCACCTCGACCCATGTCGACCCTTGCGCGACCCCGACCTTCAGGATTTTGCTCTACGGAAGGGGGTCTACTTGTGCGCAACCCCGACCTTCAGGATTTTGCTCTACGGAAGGGGGTGCACAAAAGTGTTCGTAATCAACCTCGGATTGTACTTTTCATCATCTAGGGGCACCGTAGGGACCGAAAAAAGTGGTTTCGCATGATAGTCCACCTCGACCCATGTCGACCCTTGCGCGACCCCGACCTTCAGGATTTTGCTCTACGGAAGGGGGTCTACTTGTGCGCAACCCCGACCTTCAGGATTTTGCTCTACGGAAGGGGGTGCACAAAAGTGTTCGTAATCAACCTCGGATTGTACTTTTCATCATCTAGGGGCACCGTAGGGACCGAAAAAAGTGGTTTCGCATGATAGTCCACCTCGACCCATGTCGACCCTTGCGCGACCCCGACCTTCAGGATTTTGCTCTACGGAAGGGGGTCTACTTGTGCGCAACCCCGACCTTCAGGATTTTGCTCTACGGAAGGGGGTGCACAAAAGTGTTCGTAATCAACCTCGGATTGTACTTTTCATCATCTACGGGCATCGTAGGGACCGAAAAAAGTGGTTTCGCATGATAGTCCACCTCGACCCATGTCGACCCTTGCGCGACCCCGACCTTCAGGATTTTGCTCTACGGAAGGGGGTCTACTTGTGCGCAACCCCGACCTTCAGGATTTTGCTCTACGGAAGGGGGTGCACAAAAGTGTTCGTAATCAACCTCGGATTGTACTTTTCATCATCTAGGGGCACCGTAGGGACCGAAAAAAGTGGTTTCGCATGATAGTCCACCTCGACCCATGTCGACCCTTGCGCGACCCCGACCTTCAGGATTTTGCTCTACGGAAGGGGGTCTACTTGTGCGCAACCCCGACCTTCAGGATTTTGCTCTACGGAAGGGGGTGCACAAAAGTGTTCGTAATCAACCTCGGATTGTACTTTTCATCATCTAGGGGCACCGTAGGGACCGAATAAAGTGGTTTCGCATGATAGTCCACCTCGACCCATGTCGACCCTTGCGCGACCCCGACCTTCAGGATTTTGCTCTACGGAAGGGGGTCTACTTGTGCGCAACCCCGACCTTCAGGATTTTGCTCTACGGTAGGGGGTGCACAAAAGTGTTCGTAATCAACCTCGGATTGTACTTTTCATCATCTAGGGGCACCGTAGGGACCGAAAAAAGTGGTTTCGCATGATAGTCCACCTCGACCCATGTCGACCCTTGCGCGACCCCGACCTTCAGGATTTTGCTCTACGGAAGGGGGTGCACAAAAGTGTTCGTAATCAACCTCGGATTGTACTTTTCATCATCTAGGGGCACCGTAGGGACCGAAAAAAGTGGTTTCGCATGATAGTCCACCTCGACCCATGTCGACCCTTGCGCGACCCCGACCTTCAGGATTTTGCTCTACGGAAGGGGGTCGACTTGTGCGCAACCCCGACCTTCAGGATTTTGCTCTACGGAAGGGGGTGCACAAAAGTGTTCGTAATCAACCTCGGATTGTACTTTTCATCATCTATGGGCACCGTAGGGACCGAAAAAAGTGGTTTCGCATGATAGTCCACCTCGACCCATGTCGACCCTTGCGCGACCCCGACCTTCAGGATTTTGCTCTACGGAAGGGGGTCGTGTTGTGCGCAACCCCGACCTTCAGGATTTTGCTCTACGGAAGGGGGTGCACAAAAGTGTTCGTAATCAACCTCGGATTGTACTTTTCATCATCTAGGGGCACCGTAGGGACCGAAAAAAGTGGTTTCGCATGATAGTCCACCTCGACCCATGTCGACCCTTGCGCGACCCCGACCTTCAGGATTTTGCTCTACGGAATGGGGTCGACTTGTGCGCAACCCCGACCTTCAGGATTTTGCTCTACGGAAGGGGGTGCACAAAAGTGTTCGTAATCAACCTCGGATTGTACTTTTCATCATCTAGGGGCACCGTAGGGACCGAAAAAAGTGGTTTCGCATGATAGTCCACCTCGACCCATGTCGACCCTGGCGCGACCCCAACCTTCAGGATTTTGCTCTACGGAAGGGGGTGCACAAAAGTGTTCGTAATCAACCTCGGATTGTACTTTTCATCATCTAGGGGCACCGTAGGGACCGAAAAAAGTGGTTTCGCATGATAGTCCACCTCGACCCATGTCGACCCTTGCGCGACCCCGACCTTCAGGATTTTGCTCTACGGAAGGGGGTCGACTTGTGCGCAACCCCGACCTTCAGGATTTTGCTCTACGGAAGGGGGTGCACAAAAGTGTTCGTAATCAACCTCGGATTGTACTTTTCATCATCTAGGGACACCGTAGGGACCGAAAAAAGTGGTTTCGCATGATAGTCCACCTCGACCCATGTCGACCCTTGCGCGACCCCGACCTTCAGGATTTTGCTCTACGGAAGGGGGTCGACTTGTGCGCAACCCCGACCTTCAGGATTTTGCTCTACGGAAGGGTGTCGACTTGTGCGCGACCCCGACCTTCAGGATTTTGCTCTACGGAAGGGGGTGCACAAAAGTGTTCGTAATCAACCTCGGATTGTACTTTTCATCATCTAGGGGCACCGTAGGGACCGAAAAAAGTGGTTTCGCATGATAGTCCACCTCGACCCATGTCGACCCTTGCGCGACCCCGACCTTCAGGATTTTGCTCTACGGAAGGGGGTCGTGTTGTGCGCAACCCCGACCTTCAGGATTTTGCTCTACGGAAGGGGGTGCACAAAAGTGTTCGTAATCAACCTCGGATTGTACTTTTCATCATCTAGGGGCACCGTAGGGACCGAAAAAAGTGGTTTCGCATGATAGTCCACCTCGACCCATGTCGACTTTTGCGCGACCCCGACCTTCAGGATTTTGCTCTACGGAAGGGGGTCGACTTGTGCGCAACCCCGACCTTCAGGATTTTGCTCTACGGAAGGGGGTGCACAAAAGTGTTCGTAATCAACCTCGGATTGTACTTTTTATCATCTAGGGGCACCGTAGGGACCGAAAAAAGTGGTTTCGCATGATAGTCCACCTCGACCCATGTCGACCCTTGCGCGACCCCGACCTTCAGGATTTTGCTCTACGGAAGGGGGTGCACAAAAGTGTTCGTAATCAACCTCGGATTGTACTTTTCATCATCTAGGGGCACCGTAGGGACCGAAAAAAGTGGTTTCGCATGATAGTCCACCTCGACCCATGTCGACCCTTGCGCGACCCCGACCTTCAGGATTTTGCTCTACGGAAGGGGGTCGTGTTGTGCGCAACCCCGACCTTCAGGATTTTGCTCTACGGAAGGGGGTGCACAAAAGTGTTCGTAATCAACCTCGGATTGTACTTTTCATCATCTAGGGGCACCGTAGGGACCGAAAAAAGTGGTTTCGCATGATAGTCCACCTCGACCCATGTCGACCCTTGCGCGACCCCGACCTTCAGGATTTTGCTCTACGGAATGGGGTCGACTTGTGCGCAACCCCGACCTTCAGGATTTTGCTCTACGGAAGGGGGTGCACAAAAGTGTTCGTAATCAACCTCGGATTGTACTTTTCATCATCTAGGGGCACCGTAGGGACCGAAAAAAGTGGTTTCGCATGATAGTCCACCTCGACCCATGTCGACCCTTGCGCGACCCCGACCTTCAGGATTTTGCTCTACGGAAGGGGGTGCACAAAAGTGTTCGTAATCAACCTCGGATTGTACTTTTCATCATCTAGGGGCACCGTAGGGACCGAAAAAAGTGGTTTCGCATGATAGTCCACCTCGACCCATGTCGACCCTTGCGCGACCCCGACCTTCAGGATTTTGCTCTACGGAAGGGGGTGCACACTTGTGCGACCCCGACCTTCAGGATTTTGCTCTACGGAAGGGGGTGCACAAAAGTGTTCGTAATCAACCTCGGATTGTACTTTTCATCATCTAGGGGCACCGTAGGGACCGAAAAAAGTGGTTTCGCATGATAGTCCACCTCGACCCATGTCGACCCTGGCGCGACCCCAACCTTCAGGATTTTGCTCTACGGAAGGGGGTGCACAAAAGTGTTCGTAATCAACCTCGGATTGTACTTTTCATCATCTAGGGGCACCGTAGGGACCGAAAAAAGTGGTTTCGCATGATAGTCCACCTCGACCCATGTCGACCCTTGCGCGACCCCGACCTTCAGGATTTTGCTCTACGGAAGGGGGTCGACTTGTGCGCAACCCCGACCTTCAGGATTTTGCTCTACGGAAGGGGGTGCACAAAAGTGTTCGTAATCAACCTCGGATTGTACTTTTCATCATCTAGGGGCACCGTAGGGACCGAAAAAAGTGGTTTCGCATGATAGTCCACCTCGACCCATGTCGACCCTTGCGCGACCCCGACCTTCAGGATTTTGCTCTACGGAAGGGGGTCGTGTTGTGCGCAACCCCGACCTTCAGGATTTTGCTCTACGGAAGGGGGTGCACAAAAGTGTTCGTAATCAACCTCGGATTGTACTTTTCATCATCTAGGGGCACCGTAGGGACCGAAAAAAGTGGTTTCGCATGATAGTCCACCTCGACCCATGTCGACCCTTGCGCGACCCCGACCTTCAGGATTTTGCTCTACGGAAGGGGGTGCACAAAAGTGTTCGTAATCAACCTCGGATTGTACTTTTCATCATCTAGGGGCACCGTAGGGACCGAAAAAAGTGGTTTCGCATGATAGTCCACCTCGACCCATGTCGACCCTTGCGCGACCCCGACCTTCAGGATTTTGCTCTACGGAAGGGGGTGCACCCTTGTGCGACCCCGACCTTCAGGATTTTGCTCTACGGAAGGGGGTCTACTTGTGCGCAACCCCGACCTTCAGGATTTTGCTCTACGGAAGGGGGTGCACAAAAGTGTTCGTAATCAACCTCGGATTGTACTTTTCATCATCTAGGGGCACCGTAGGGACCGAAAAAAGTGGTTTCGCATGATAGTCCACCTCGACCCATGTCGACCCTTGCGCGACCCCGACCTTCAGGATTTTGCTCTACGGAAGGGGGTCTACTTGTGCGCAACCCCGACCTTCAGGATTTTGCTCTACGGAAGGGGGTGCACAAAAGTGTTCGTAATCAACCTCGGATTGTACTTTTCATCATCTAGGGGCACCGTAGGGACCGAAAAAAGTGGTTTCGCATGATAGTCCACCTCGACCCATGTCGACCCTTGCGCGACCCCGACCTTCAGGATTTTGCTCTACGGAAGGGGGTCTACTTGTGCGCAACCCCGACCTTCAGGATTTTGCTCTACGGAAGGGGGTGCACAAAAGTGTTCGTAATCAACCTCGGATTGTACTTTTCATCATCTAGGGGCACCGTAGGGACCGAAAAAAGTGGTTTCGCATGATAGTCCACCTCGACCCATGTCGACCCTTGCGCGACCCCGACCTTCAGGATTTTGCTCTACGGAAGGGGGTCTACTTGTGCGCAACCCCGACCTTCAGGATTTTGCTCTACGGAAGGGGGTGCACAAAAGTGTTCGTAATCAACCTCGGATTGTACTTTTCATCATCTAGGGGCACCGTAGGGACCGAAAAAAGTGGTTTCGCATGATAGTCCACCTCGACCCATGTCGACCCTTGCGCGACCCCGACCTTCAGGATTTTGCTCTACGGAAGGGGGTCTACTTGTGCGCAACCCCGACCTTCAGGATTTTGCTCTACGGAAGGGGGTGCACAAAAGTGTTCGTAATCAACCTCGGATTGTACTTTTCATCATCTAGAGGCACCGTAGGGACCGAAAAAAGTGGTTTCGCATGATAGTCCACCTCGACCCATGTCGACCCTTGCGCGACCCCGACCTTCAGGATTTTGCTCTACGGAAGGGGGTGCACAAAAGTGTTCGTAATCAACCTCGGATTGTACTTTTCATCATCTAGGGGCACCGTAGGGACCGAAAAAAGTGGTTTCGCATGATAGTCCACCTCGACCCATGTCGACCCTTGCGCGACCCCGACCTTCAGGATTTTGCTCTACGGAAGGGGGTCGACTTGTGCGCAACCCCGACCTTCAGGATTTTGCTCTACGGAAGGGGGTGCACAAAAGTGTTCGTAATCAACCTCGGATTGTACTTTTCATCATCTAGGGGCACCGTAGGGACCGAAAAAAGTGGTTTCGCATGATAGTCCACCTCGACCCATGTCGACCCTTGCGCGACCCCGACCTTCAGGATTTTGCTCTACGGAAGGGGGTCGACTTGTGCGCAACCCCGACCTTCAGGATTTTGCTCTACGGAAGGGGGTGCACAAAAGTGTTCGTAATCAACCTCGGATTGTACTTTTCATCATCTAGGGGCACCGTAGGGACCGAAAAAAGTGGTTTCGCATGATAGTCCACCTCGACCCATGTCGACCCTTGCGCGACCCCGACCTTCAGGATTTTGCTCTACGGAAGGGGTCCTCTCTGTACAAGGTTTAGGGGTACATTTTCACCCAAAAACCACTATCGCTCATCCGAAACAACTCCTCGACATGTGTCTTCTCTGTGAATTTGGCCCCGATCTGACGAGTAGTTTTCGGGATATGCCCCTCTGAAGGTACATATTGGGACTTAGCCAATTTTCACCCATTGCGGTGTCTATGGGGTGTTGGGAATCGCTCTACTGACCAGCCGGTTGGAGATATCGATTCCCGGTCTTCGGCGCGTTTGCTCAACTCTGTAATGCCTACTTTTCGTCCATACACACAACACCTCGCAGAGTTCTCCTTCTGCCAGATATAGCGCGTGCCCCTTTGTTCGTGCACCGTTTTGGCCCGTTTTTCGCACATTGCCTCGAAACCATGCGTCCGACGCTTTTGCGTCCCAAGCAGTGATGTTAGAACACCACCGTGGCTAACTTTCGTCCATATACGCCAACTCCGTGCAATGTCTCCATCACCCTGTTTTTGGGTGAAAACCCATTTCTGGGACTTAGCCGATTTTCACCCATTGCGGTGTCTATGGGGTGTTGGGAATCGCTCTACCGACCAGCCGGTTGGAGATATCGAGTTGCGGTCTTCGGCGCGTTTGCTCAACTCCGTAATGCCTACTTTTCGTCCATACACACAACACCTCGCAGAGTTCTCCTTCTGCCAGATATAGCGCGTGCCCCTTTGTTCGTGCACCATTTTGGCCTGTTTTTCGTACATCGCTTCGAAACCATGCGTCCGACGGTTTTGCGTCCCAAGTAGTGATGTTAGAACACCACCGTGGCTAAGTTTCGTCCATATACGCCAACTCCGTGCAATGTCTCCATCACCCTGTTTTTGGGTGAAAACCCATTTCTGGGACTTAGCCGATTTTCACCCATTGCGGTGTCTATGGGGTGTTGGGAATCGCTCTACCGACCAGCCGGTTGGAGATATCGAGTTGCGGTCTTCGGCGCGTTTGCTCAACTCCGTAATGCCTACTTTTCGTCCATACACACAACACCTCGCAGAGTTCTCCTTCTGCCAGATATAGCGCGTGCCCCTTTGTTCGTGCACCATTTTGGCCTGTTTTTCGTACATCGCTTCGAAACCATGCGTCCGACGCTTTTGCGTCCCAAGTAGTGATGTTAGAACACCACCGTGGCTAACTTTCGTCCATATACGCCAAACTTCTCAGACACCTCCATCCGAGAGTATTTCGTGTTTTCCCATATATTGCATACTGCCAGGGGTTTTCTTCCATACAACTTTCAATGTTCTGTAAAACACCCGCGCATCGTCCGATTGGACTGAAACTGCTCCGGCGCGCTCTCTGCCGTGCTACAACTCTGCGCAAACCATCAAAACCTCGATGCCTGCGTGCGCACCTAGCCATCTGAACTCCGTACACTCTGGCTTAACAGGCCTCTTAGCCCGTTACAACATGGCTAACCCACTGGTAACCGGTAACCGTCACTCGTCCAATGTG
>NW_026525467.1:1502500-1512500 GCF_943737925.1 Anopheles nili | reverse complement strand
GCATTCCGTCGAGCTGAACATTTCACTAGAACATCGCGAAACGATCCGACGACTCCTTCTGGGAGTTTTTGGGGTCCGAAGGTTTTCTGGGACTTAGTCTCTGGAGCAACATTTCTGAAGCTCGGCACGAGCAACCACGCACGTGTCTTATATCTCCGTAAGTAAGGGTCTGACGGTCTTGGACACCTTTAGCAAAAAGTTGCGCCCTATCGAATGGAACATTTCACTAGAACACCACGAAACGATCCGACCACTCCTTCGACCTGTTTTGGGGTTTTGCAGTTTTCCATGGGGTATTTTGTATGGGGAAAACCGACCCATGCCCGTATCTCCGTACCTAAGCGTCTGACGGTCTTGGACCCCTTTAGGTAAAAGCTGCATTTCGTCAAGCTGAACATTTCACTAGAACATCGCGAAACGATCCGACGACTCCTTCTGGGAGTTTTTGGGGTCCGAAGGTTTTCTGGGACTTAGTCTCTGGAGCAACATTTCTGAAGCTCGGCACGAGCAACCACGCACGTGTCTTATATCTCCGTAAGTAAGGGTCTGACGGTCTTGGACACCTTTAGCAAAAAGTTGCGCCCTATCGAATGGAACATTTCACTAGAACACCACGAAACGATCCGACCACTCCTTCGACCTGTTTTGGGGTTTTGCAGTTTTCCATGGGGTATTTTGTATGGGGAAAACCAACACATGCCCGTATCTCCGTACCTAAGCGTCTGACGGTCTTGGACCCCTTTAGGTAAAAGTTGCATTTCGTCGAGCTGAACATTTCACTAGAACATCGCGAAACGATCCGACGACTCCTTCTGGGAGTTTTTGGGGTCCGAAGGTTTTCTTGGACTTAGTCTCTGGAGCAACATTTCTGAAGCTCGGCAAGAGCAACCACGCACGTGTCTTATATCTCCGTAAGTAAGGGTCTGACGGTCTTGGACACCTTTAGCAAAAAGTTGCGCCCTATCGAATGGAACATTTCACTAGAACACCACGAAACGATCCGACCACTCCTTCGACCTGTTTTGGGGTTTTGCAGTTTTCCATGGGGTATTTTGTATGGGGAAAACCGACCCATGCCCGTATCTCCGTACCTAAGCGTCTGACGGTCTTGGACCCCTTTAGGTAAAAGTTGCATTCCGTCGAGCTGAACATTTCACTAGAACATCGCGAAACGATCCGACGACTCCTTCTGGGAGTTTTTGGGGTCGGAAGGTTTTCTCGGACTTAGTCTCTGGAGCAAAATTTCTGAAGCTCGGCACGAGCAACCACGCACGTGTCTTATATCTCCGTAAGTAAGGGTCTGACGGTCTTGGACACCTTAAGAAAAAAGCTGCGCCCTATCGAATGGAACATTTCACTAGAACACCACGAAACGATCCGACCACTCCTTCGACCTGTTTTGGGGTTTTGCAGTTTTCCATGGGGTATTTTGTATGGGGAAAACCGACCCATGCCCGTATCTCCGTACCTAAGCGTCTGACGGTCTTGGACCCCTTTAGGTAAAAGTTGCATTCCGTCGAGCTGAACATTTCACTAGAACATCGCGAAACGATCCGACGACTCCTTCTGGGAGTTTTTGGGGTCCGAAGGTTTTCTGGGACTTAGTCTCTGGAGCAACATTTCTGAAGCTCGGCACGAGCAACCACGCACGTGTCTTATATCTCCGTAAGTAAGGGTCTGACGGTCTTGGACACCTTTAGCAAAAAGTTGCGCCCTATCGAATGGAACATTTCACTAGAACACCACGAAACGATCCGACCACTCCTTCGACCTGTTTTGGGGTTT
The DNA here is from genome assembly GCF_943737925.1 of Anopheles nili. Classification (NCBI taxonomy): domain Eukaryota; kingdom Metazoa; phylum Arthropoda; class Insecta; order Diptera; family Culicidae; genus Anopheles; species Anopheles nili. Next base: position 1,510,715 of record NW_026525467.1, on the reverse strand, counting down.
TGCAGTTTTCCATGGGGTATTTTGTATGGGGAAAACCGACCCATGCCCGTATCTCCGTACCTAAGCGTCTGACGGTCTTGGACCCCTTTAGGTAAAAGTTGCATTTCGTCGAGCTGAACATTTCACTAGAACATCGCGAAACGATCCGACGACTCCTTCTGGGAGTTTTTGGGGTCCGAAGGTTTTCTGGGACTTAGTCTCTGGAGCAACATTTCTGAAGCTCGGCACGAGCAACCACGCACGTGTCTTATATCTCCGTAAGTAAGGGTCTGACGGTCTTGGACACCTTTAGCAAAAAGTTGCGTCTTATCGAATGGAACATTTCACTAGAACACCACGAAACGATCCGACCACTCCTTCGACCTGTTTTGGGGTTTTGCAGTTTTCCATGGGGAATTTTGTATGGGGAAAACCGACCCATGCCCGTATCTCCGTACCTAAGCGTCTGACGGTCTTGGACCCCTTTCAGGTAAAAGTTGCATTCCGTCGAGCTGAACATTTCACTAGAACATCGCGAAACGATCCGACGACTCCTTCTGGGAGTTTTTGGGGTCGGAAGGTTTTCTGGGACTTAGTCTCTGGAGCAACATTTCTGAAGCTCGGCACGAGCAACCACGCACGTGTCTTATATCTCCGTAAGTAAGGGTCTGACGGTCTTGGACACCTTAAGCAAAAAGCTGCGCCCTATCGAATGGAACATTTCACTAGAACACCACGAAACGATCCGACCACTCCTTCGACCTGTTTTGGGGTTTTGCAGTTTTCCATGGGGTATTTTGTATGGGGAAAACCGACCCATGCCCGTATCTCCGTACCTAAGCGTCTGACGGTCTTGGACCCCTTTAGGTAAAAGTTGCATTCCGTCGAGCTGAACATTTCACTAGAACATCGCGAAACGATCCGACGACTCCTTCTGGGAGTTTTTGGGGTCCGAAGGTTTTCTGGGACTTAGTCTCTGGAGCAACATTTCTGAAGCTCGGCACGAGCAACCACGCACGTGTCTTATATCTCCGTAAGTAAGGGTCTGACGGTCTTGGACACCTTTAGCAAAAAGTTGCGCCCTATCGAATGGAACATTTCACTAGAACACCACGAAACGATCCGACCACTCCTTCGACCTGTTTTGGGGTTTTGCAGTTTTCCATGGGGTATTTTGTATGGGGAAAACCGACCCATGCCCGTATCTCCGTACCTAAGCGTCTGACGGTCTTGGACCCCTTTAGGTAAAAGCTGCATTTCGTCAAGCTGAACATTTCACTAGAACATCGCGAAACGATCCGACGACTCCTTCTGGGAGTTTTTGGGGTCCGAAGGTTTTCTGGGACTTAGTCTCTGGAGCAACATTTCTGAAGCTCGGCACGAGCAACCACGCACGTGTCTTATATCTCCGTAAGTAAGGGTCTGACGGTCTTGGACACCTTTAGCAAAAAGTTGCGCCCTATCGGATGGAACATTTCACTAGAACACCACGAAACGATCCGACCACTCCTTCGACCTGTTTTGGGGTTTTGCAGTTTTCCATGGGGTATTTTGTATGGGGAAAACCGACCCATGCCCGTATCTCCGTACCTAAGCGTCTGACGGTCTTGGACCCCTTTAGGTAAAAGTTGCATTCCGTCGAGCTGAACATTTCACTAGAACATCGCGAAACGATCCGACGACTCCTTCTGGGAGTTTTTGGGGTCCGAAGGTTTTCTGGGACTTAGTCTCTGGAGCAACATTTCTGAAGCTCGGCACGAGCAACCACGCACGTGTCTTATATCTCCGTAAGTAAGGGTCTGACGGTCTTGGACACCTTTAGCAAAAAGTTGCGCCCTATCGAATGGAACATTTCACTAGAACACCACGAAACGATCCGACCACTCCTTCGACCTGTTTTGGGGTTTTGCAGTTTTCCATGGGGTATTTTGTATGGGGAAAACCGACCCATGCCCGTATCTCCGTACCTAAGCGTCTGACGGTCTTGGACCCCTTTAGGTAAAAGTTGCATTCCGTCGAGCTGAACATTTCACTAGAACATCGCGAAACGATCCGACGCCTCCTTCTGTGAGTTTTTGGGGTCGGAAGGTTTTCTGGGACTTAGTCTCTGGAGCAACATTTCTGAAGCTCGGCACGAGCAACCACGCACGTGTCTTATATCTCCGTAAGTAAGTGTCTGACGGTCTTGGACACCTTTAGCAAAAAGTTGCGCCCTATCGAATGGAACATTTCACTAGAACACCACGAAACGATCCGACCACTCCTTCGACCTGTTTTGGGGTTTTGCAGTTTTCCATGGGGTATTTTGTATGGGGAAAACCGACCCATGCCCGTATCTCCGTATCTAAGCGTCTGACGGTCTTGGACCCCTTTAGGTAAAAGTTGCATTTCGTCAAGCTGAACATTTCACTAGAACATCGCGAAACGATCCGACGACTCCTTCTGGGAGTTTTTGGGGTCCGAAGGTTTTCTGGGACTTAGTCTCTGGAGCAACATTTCTGAAGCTCGGCACGAGCAACCACGCACGTGTCTTATATCTCCGTAAGTAAGGGTCTGACGGTCTTGGACACCTTTAGCAAAAAGTTGCGCCCTATCGGATGGAACATTTCACTAGAACACCACGAAACGATCCGACCACTCCTTCGACCTGTTTTGGGGTTTTGCAGTTTTCCATGGGGTATTTTGTATGGGGAAAACCGACCCATGCCCGTATCTCCGTACCTAAGCGTCTGACGGTCTTGGACCCCTTTAGGTAAAAGTTGCATTCCGTCGAGCTGAACATTTCACTAGAACATCGCGAAACGATCCGACGACTCCTTCTGGGAGTTTTTGGGGTCCGAAGGTTTTCTGGGACTTAGTCTCTGGAGCAACATTTCTGAAGCTCGGCACGAGCAACCACGCACGTGTCTTATATCTCCGTAAGTAAGGGTCTGACGGTCTTGGACACCTTTAGCAAAAAGTTGCGCCCTATCGGATGGAACATTTCACTAGAACACCACGAAACGATCCGACCACTCCTTCGACCTGTTTTGGGGTTTTGCAGTTTTCCATGGGGTATTTTGTATGGGGAAAACCGACCCATGCCCGTATCTCCGTACCTAAGCGTCTGACGGTCTTGGACCCCTTTAGGTAAAAGTTGCATTCCGTCGAGCTGAACATTTCACTAGAACATCGCGAAACGATCCGACGACTCCTTCTGGGAGTTTTTGGGGTCCGAAGGTTTTCTGGGACTTAGTCTCTGGAGCAACATTTCTGAAGCTCGGCACGAGCAACCACGCACGTGTCTTATATCTCCGTAAGTAAGGGTCTGACGGTCTTGGACACCTTTAGCAAAAAGTTGCGCCCTATCGAATGGAACATTTCACTAGAACACCACGAAACGATCCGACCACTCCTTCGACCTGTTTTGGGGTTTTGCAGTTTTCCATGGGGTATTTTGTATGGGGAAAACCGACCCATGCCCGTATCTCCGTACCTAAGCGTCTGACGGTCTTGGACCCCTTTAGGTAAAAGTTGCATTCCGTCGAGCTGAACATTTCACTAGAACATCGCGAAACGATCCGACGACTCCTTCTGGGAGTTTTTGGGGTCGGAAGGTTTTCTCGGACTTAGTCTCTGGAGCAAAATTTCTGAAGCTCGGCACGAGCAACCACGCACGTGTCTTATATCTCCGTAAGTAAGGGTCTGACGGTCTTGGACACCTTAAGAAAAAAGCTGCGCCCTATCGAATGGAACATTTCACTAGAACACCACGAAACGATCCGACCACTCCTTCGACCTGTTTTGGGGTTTTGCAGTTTTCCATGGGGTATTTTGTATGGGGAAAACCGACCCATGCCCGTATCTCCGTACCTAAGCGTCTGACGGTCTTGGACCCCTTTAGGTAAAAGTTGCATTCCGTCGAGCTGAACATTTCACTAGAACATCGCGAAACGATCCGACGACTCCTTCTGGGAGTTTTTGGGGTCCGAAGGTTTTCTGGGACTTAGTCTCTGGAGCAACATTTCTGAAGCTCGGCACGAGCAACCACGCACGTGTCTTATATCTCCGTAAGTAAGGGTCTGACGGTCTTGGACACCTTTAGCAAAAAGTTGCGTATAACCATCCTCGTCAATACTCTCGAACACTGTAACTCGATCCGACCACTCCTTGGGATACTTTTGTGGGGTGCCAGTTTCGGTTGGGACTTAGTCTCTGGAGACCAAATTCTGAAGCTCGGCGTGGGTACCGACTTTTCGTGCACGTCCGAGGGCCTCGACCGCCCCGAAAACCCGGACCTTCAGGATTTTGGCCATTTTTGGGGGTGCACAAAAGTGTTCGTAATCAACCTCGGATTGTACTTTTCATCATCTAGGGGCACCGTAGGGACCGAAAAAAGTGGTTTCGCATGATAGTCCACCTCGACCCATGTCGACCCTTGCGCGACCCCGACCTTCAGGATTTTGCTCTACGGAAGGGGGTCTACTTGTGCGCAACCCCGACCTTCAGGATTTTGCTCTACGGAAGGGGGTGCACAAAAGTGTTCGTAATCAACCTCGGATTGTACTTTTCATCATCTAGGGGCACCGTAGGGACCGAAAAAAGTGGTTTCGCATGATAGTCCACCTCGACCCATGTCGACCCTTGCGCGACCCCGACCTTCAGGATTTTGCTCTACGGAAGGGGTCTACCCTTGCGCGACCCCGACCTTCAGGATTTTGCTCTACGGAAGGGGGTGCACAAAAGTGTTCGTAATCAACCTCGGATTGTACTTTTCATCATCTAGGGGCACCGTAGGGACCGAAAAAAGTGGTTTCGCATGATAGTCCACCTCGACCCATGTCGACCCTTGCGCGACCCCGACCTTCAGGATTTTGCTCTACGGAAGGGGGTGCACACTTGTGCGACCCCGACCTTCAGGATTTTGCTCTACGGAAGGGGGTGCACAAAAGTGTTCGTAATCAACCTCGGATTGTACTTTTCATCATCTAGGGGCACCGTAGGGACCGAAAAAAGTGGTTTCGCATGATAGTCCACCTCGACCCATGTCGACCCTTGCGCGACCCCGACCTTCAGGATTTTGCTCTACGGAAGGGGGTCTACTTGTGCGCAACCCCGACCTTCAGGATTTTGCTCTACGGAAGGGGGTGCACAAAAGTGTTCGTAATCAACCTCGGATTGTACTTTTCATCATCTAGGGGCACCGTAGGGACCGAAAAAAGTGGTTTCGCATGATAGTCCACCTCGACCCATGTCGACCCTTGCGCGACCCCGACCTTCAGGATTTTGCTCTACGGAAGGGGGTCTACTTGTGCGCGACCCCGACCTTCAGGATTTTGCTCTACGGAAGGGGGTGCACAAAAGTGTTCATAATCAACCTCGGATTGTACTTTTCATCATCTAGGGGCACCGTAGGGACCGAAAAAAGTGGTTTCGCATGATAGTCCACCTCGACCCATGTCGACCCTTGCGCGACCCCGACCTTCAGGATTTTGCTCTACGGAAGGGGGTCTACTTGTGCGCAACCCCGACCTTCAGGATTTTGCTCTACGGAAGGGGTCCTCTCTGTACAAGGTTTAGGGGTACATTTTCACCCAAAAACCACTATCGCTCATCCGAAACAACTCCTCGACATGTGTCTTCTCTGTGAATTTGGCCCCGATCTGACGAGTAGTTTTCGAGATACGCCCCTCTGAAGGTACATATTGGGACTTAGCCGATTTTCACCCATTGCGGTGTCTATGGGGTGTTGGGAATCGCTCTACCGACCAGCCGGTTGGAGATATCGATTCCCGGTCTTCGGCGCGTTTGCTCAACTCCGTAATGCCTACTTTTCGTCCATACACACAACACCTCGCAGAGTTCTCCTTCTGCCAGATATAGCGCGTGCCCCTTTGTTCGTGCACCATTTTGGCCCGTTTTTCGTACATCGCTTCGAAACCATGCGTCCGACGATTTTGCGTCCCAAGTACCGATGTTAGAACACCACCGTGGCTAACTTTCGTCCATATACGCCAACTCCGTGCAATGTCTCCATCACCCTGTTTTTGGGTGAAAACCCATTTCTGGGACTTAGCCGATTTTCACCCATTGCGGTTTCTATGGGGTGTTGGGAATCGCTCTACCGACCAGCCGGTTGGAGATATCGATTCCCGGTCTTCGGCGCGTTTGCTCAACTCCGTAATGCCTACTTTTCGTCCATACACACAACACCTCGCAGAGTTCTCCTTCTGCCAGATATAGCGCGTGCCCCTTTGTTCGTGCACCATTTTGGCCCGTTTTTCGTACATCGCTTCGAAACCATGCGTCCGACGATTTTGCGTCCCAAGTACCGATGTTAGAACACCACCGTGGCTAACTTTCGTCCATATACGCCAACTCCGTGCAATGTCTCCATCACCCTGTTTTTGGGTGAAAACCCATTTCTGGGACTTAGCCGATTTTCACCCATTGCGGTTTCTATGGGGTGTTGAGAATCGCTCTACCGACCAGCCGGTTGGAGATATCGAGTTGCGGTCTTCGGCGCGTTTGCTCAACTCCGTAATGCCTACTTTTCGTCCATACACACAACACCTCGCAGAGTTCTCCTTCTGCCAGATATAGCGCGTGCCCCTTTGTTCGTGCACCATTTTGGCCCGTTTTTCGCACATCGCTTCGAAACCATGCGTCCGACGCTTTTGCGTCCCAAGTAGTGATGTTAGAACACCACCGTGGCTAACTTTCGTCCAAATACGCCAACTCCGTGCAATGTCTCCATCACCCTGTTTTTGGGTGAAAACCCATTTCTGGGACTTAGCCGATTTTCACCCATTGCGGTGTCTATGGGGTGTTGGGAATCGCTCTACCGACCAGCCGGTTGGAGATATCGAGTTGCGGTCTTCGGCGCGTTTGCTCAACTCCGTAATGCCTACTTTTCGTCCATACACACAACACCTCGCAGAGTTCTCCTTCTGCCAGATATAGCGCGTGCCCCTTTGTTCGTGCACCGTTTTGGCCCGTTTTTCGCACATTGCTTCGAAACCATGCGTCCGACGCTTTTGCGTCCCAAGTAGTGATGGTAGAACACCACCGTGGCTAACTTTCGTCCATATACGCCAACTCCGTGCAATGTCTCCATCACCCTGATTTTGGGTGAAAACCCATTTCTGGGACTTAGCCGATTTTCACCCATTGCGGTGTCTATGGGGTGTTGGGAATCGCTCTACCGACCAGCCAGTTGGAGATATCGATTCCCGGTCTTCGGCGCGTTTGCTCGACTCCGTAATGCCTACTTTTCGTCCATACACACAACACCTCGCAGAGTTCTCCTTCTGCCAGATATAGCGCGTGCCCCTTTGTTCGTGCACCATTTTGGCCCGTTTTTCGCACATTGCCTCGAAACCATGCGTCCGACGCTTTTGCGTCCCAAGTAGTGATGTTAGAACACCACCGTGGCTAAGTTTCGTCCATATACGCCAACTCCGTACAATGTCTCCATCACCCTGTTTTTGGGTGAAAACCCATTTCAGGGACTTAGCCGATTTTCACCCATTGCGGTGTCTATGGGGTGTTGGGAATCGCTCTACCGACCAGCCGGTTGGAGATATCGAGTTGCGGTCTTCGGCGCGTTTGCTCAACTCCGTAATGCCTACTTTTCGTCCATACACACAACACCTCGCAGAGTTCTCCTTCTGCCAGATATAGCGCGTGCCTCTTTGTTCGTGCACCATTTTGGCCCGTTTTTCGCAAATTGCCTCGAAACCATGCGTCTGACGGTTTTGCGTCCCATGTAGCGATGTTAGAACACCACCGTGGCTAACTTTCGTCCATATACGCCAAACTTCTCAGACACCTCCATCCGAGAGTATTTCGTGTTTTCCCATAAATTGCATACTGCCAGGGGTTTTCTTCCATACAACTTTCAATGTTCTGTAAAACACCCGCGCATCGTCCGATTGGACTGAAACTGCTCCGGCGCGCTCTCTGCCGTGCTACAACTCTGCGCAAACCATCAAAACCTCGATGCCTGCGTGCGCACCTAGCCATCTGAACTCCGTACACTCTGGCTTAACAGGCCTCTTAGCCCGTTACAACATGGCTAACCCACTGGTAACCGGTAACCGTCACTCGTCCAATGTGGTCCATCACCCGTGCAAGCTGTTTCGCGTGCTTGCGCTTGCTCCGTGAGCAATCCCGCGTGCATTCGGTTGTCTTCCAACAGCGTGTTCGTCTCGCAACAATCTCCTCCGTGTGTACGCCTGGTGCTATGCAACTAGTT
>NW_026525467.1:1492500-1495000 GCF_943737925.1 Anopheles nili | reverse complement strand
CCCATGAGCGCTGCCAGGCGCACATCGTCGCACGCCGCTCCTCCTTGCGGATGGCATCCGTAGAAGGGGCGCGATCGATGGCCTGCAGCCGCTCATAAATCCTGGCGTCCTCCTCCACCAGCAAGCCGATGGGAATGAGTCCGGCCAGGATTGTTGCCACGCTGTGGCTGACGGTTCGAAATGCACAGGCCGTCCGAATCGCAGGGATCCGCTGCGATCGCTGGAGAAGCCTGGCACACGCCTGCAGGCTGGTCGCGCTGTGCCATACTGGAGCCGCATACCGGATGACCGATGACACTACACCCGCGAGCAGTCGTCGTTGAGCTGGCTTGGGACCACCGTGGTTCTGCATCAATGCAGTTACTGCTTTCGCAAAACGGAGAGCCTTTTGCGACACGGCCTCGACGTGCTGTTTCCAGCTAAGGTGATCCTCCAGCGTGACGCCGAGGTAGCGGATGGTCCTTGACGACTCGACGATTGTGCCGCAGATGTCTACCGGAATACGCGGGTGTCCCTGACGGAGGCTGCTGATCATCACCATCTCAGTTTTGCCGGCGGAGAGCTTGAGTTGGTGACGCTCCATCCACTGGTTGATGACCAGGACAGCCTTTTCGGCCTCTGCAGCGGCCTCTCTGGGTGTACAGCCCGGAGCCGTCAGGACGATGTCGTCCGCGTACCCGATGATGTCGACGCCCGGCGGCAGCTCCAAGCCCAACACACCATCGTACAGCACGTTCCAGAGGGTCGGTCCCAGGATCGACCCCTGCGGCACTCCTGCGGATACGTCACGAGCAACGATGCCCCTGCTGGTCTCGTACCACAGCACGCGGCCGGTGAAGTAGCTCCGAAGGAGCCTCTGCAGCGGCTGCGGCACCAGCTTCTCCTTCAGGCATTGTCCAATCGCCGTCCAACTGGCGCTGTTGAAGGCGTTGGCAACGTCCAAGGCTACCACCATGAGGCACCGCTTATCCCGCCGGTTGGTTCGTCCAAAGGCCATGGCGCGTTGTCCTCGGGCCACCACCTCCTGAATGGCTTGCACTGTCGATCTCCCCCTACGGAAACCGTACTGTGCGGGGGAGAGACGGGGAGCGTTGGCCTGCTCCAAGTGCTCGTTGAGCCGATTCAGTACTATGCGCTCAAACACTTTAGCGGCAGTGTCGAGCATGCATAGGGGCCTATATGATGACGGCAGGCCCGGTGGTTTGCCCGGTTTCGCCAATAGCACCAACCGTTGGCGCTTCCACTGCGCCGGGAATTCTGCTCTGTCGATGAGGTCCTGGTATATCCGGCAGAACGTACCAGGACTCGTCCGAATGGCCACCGTCAATGCGCCATTAGGAATCCCGTCGATGCCCGGGGCCTTTCGCGGGTTCAGTGAAGCAGCGATTTCCAACAGCTCGTCCTCGGAGACGGGGCGGATGGTCGACGCCGCCGTCGGTGATGGTTCCGGCCACTCCATCGCAGGGTGTTCGGGGAACAGCTCCGCCACGATGGTGCCGAGCACTTGAGGGTCCCGCTCTGGCGGTGTTCGACTTCCCCTCAAGCGAGTCATCACGACCCTGTAGCCGGCTCCGAAGATGTTGCTCTCAGCCTCGTTGATAAGATCCTGGAAGCAGCGACGCTTGCTTGCCCGGATTTCCGCTTCGAACTGGCGCTCCACGACGCGCGCCATGTTCATTCGGCAAGCACGCTGCTCCGGATCCCTTGCCTGTTGCACTGCTTCCCTGGCTCGCTGACAGGCAGTCCTCAGCTCCGCCAGCTGAGGGTTCCACCAAAAGGCCGAGCGGTTGGCTCCCAGGCCCGGCTGCTGCCTCGGCATTGTGGCGTTACATGCCTCGCGTAGGGTCTTCATCAGCCCTTTCACATCCTTCGCCATTTCATCAAGGCGGAGATCAACCAACAGTTCAGCGAAGATGTTCGGGCTGAACTTGGTGATCATCCACCTCATGATGTTCCGTGATCGGTCTCGGTGTTCTGTTGTCGCGCTCCGTGCATGATGCTCGCGGTTGCTGTTGTTAGCTTCGCTGATGGTGAAGCAAACCGCACGATGGTCACTCAGAGTGGGCCGGCTGCTGACCGCCCAATCGCCCGGACCAGCGATGGCATGGCTGGCGAAGGATACGTCGACTATGCTCTCGCTGGCAACCCCGTTCCCTACGAAGGTGGGTGTGTCGCCGCGATTGAGCACCTTCAAGCCTAGCCGTTCGCAGGTCAGCAGCAGCTCCTCGCCCTTGGCGGACGAGCGAGGGCTGCCCCACTCTTCATGGCTGGCGTTGAAGTCTCCAGCGAGGACGATCCGCTGGTGACCCATTGCCACCATTTCTATGGCTTCCAGCACCTGCACAAAGCGCTCAACGTTGACTAGAGGCCGAACGTAGCAGCAGATGAAGAGCACGCCGTCAATGACGGCTGCTGCCACCCACGGCACTCCAGTCGCTAGCACTCTCTGAACTGGCGACCTACCTGTCGCTATAATTGCGACACTCCCAGACTCATCTGC
>NW_026525467.1:1477500-1487500 GCF_943737925.1 Anopheles nili | reverse complement strand
TATTTTGTATGGGGAAAACCGACCCATGCCCGTATCTCCGTACCTAAGCGTCTGACGGTCTTGGACCCCTTTAGGTAAAAGTTGCATTCCGTCGAGCTGAACATTTCACTAGAACATCGCGAAACGATCCGACGACTCCTTCTGGGAGTTTTTGGGGTCGGAAGGTTTTCTGGGACTTAGTCTCTGGAGCAACATTTCTGAAGCTCGGCACGAGCAACCACGCACGTGTCTTATATCTCCGTAAGTAAGGGTCTGACGGTCTTGGACACCTTTAGCAAAAAGTTGCGCCCTATCGAATGGAACATTTCACTAGAACACCACGAAACGATCCGACCACTCCTTCGACCTGTTTTGGGGTTTTGCAGTTTTCCATGGGGTATTTTGTATGGGGAAAACCGACCCATGCCCGTATCTCCGTACCTAAGCGTCTGACGGTCTTGGACCCCTTTAGGTAAAAGTTGCATTCCGTCGAGCTGAACATTTCACTAGAACATCGCGAAACGATCCGACGCCTCCTTCTGGGAGTTTTTGGGGTCGGAAGGTTTTCTGGGACTTAGTCTCTGGAGCAACATTTCTGAAGCTCGGCACGAGCAACCACGCACGTGTCTTATATCTCCGTAAGTAAGTGTCTGACGGTCTTGGACACCTTTAGCAAAAAGTTGCGCCCTATCGAATGGAACATTTCACTAGAACACCACGAAACGATCCGACCACTCCTTCGACCTGTTTTGGGGTTTTGCAGTTTTCCATGGGGTATTTTGTATGGGGAAAACCGACCCATGCCCGTATCTCCGTACCTAAGCGTCTGACGGTCTTGGACCCCTTTAGGTAAAAGTTGCATTTCGTCGAGCTGAACATTTCACTAGAACATCGCGAAACGATCCGACGACTCCTTCTGGGAGTTTTTGGGGTCCGAAGGTTTTCTGGGACTTAGTCTCTGGAGCAACATTTCTGAAGCTCGGCACGAGCAACCACGCACGTGTCTTATATCTCCGTAAGTAAGGGTCTGACGGTCTTGGACACCTTTAGCAAAAAGTTGCGTCTCATCGAATGGAACATTTCACTAGAACACCACGAAACGATCCGACCACTCCTTCGACCTGTTTTGGGGTTTTGCAGTTTTCCATGGGGTATTTTGTATGGGGAAAACCGACCCATGCCCGTATCTCCGTACCTAAGCGTCTGACGGTCTTGGACCCCTTTAGGTAAAAGTTGCATTCCGTCGAGCTGAACATTTCACTAGAACATCGCGAAACGATCCGACGCCTCCTTCTGTGAGTTTTTGGGGTCGGAAGGTTTTCTGGGACTTAGTCTCTGGAGCAACATTTCTGAAGCTCGGCACGAGCAACCACGCACGTGTCTTATATCTCCGTAAGTAAGTGTCTGACGGTCTTGGACACCTTTAGCAAAAAGTTGCGCCCTATCGAATGGAACATTTCACTAGAACACCACGAAACGATCCGACCACTCCTTCGACCTGTTTTGGGGTTTTGCAGTTTTCCATGGGGTATTTTGTATGGGGAAAACCGACCCATGCCCGTATCTCCGTACCTAAGCGTCTGACGGTCTTGGACCCCTTTAGGTAAAAGTTGCATTCCGTCGAGCTGAACATTTCACTAGAACATCGCGAAACGATCCGACGCCTCCTTCTGGGAGTTTTTGGGGTCGGAAGGTTTTCTGGGACTTAGTCTCTGGAGCAACATTTCTGAAGCTCGGCACGAGCAACCACGCACGTGTCTTATATCTCCGTAAGTAAGTGTCTGACGGTCTTGGACACCTTTAGCAAAAAGTTGCGCCCTATCGAGTGGAACATTTCACAAGAACACCACGAAACGATCCGACCACTCCTTCGACCTGTTTTGGGGTTTTGCAGTTTTCCATGGGGTATTTTGTATGGGGAAAACCGACCCATGCCCGTATCTCCGTACCTAAGCGTCTGATGGTCTTGGACCCCTTAAGGTAAAAGTTGCATTTCGTCGAGCTGAACATTTCACTAGAACATCGCGAAACGATCCGACGACTCCTTCTGGGAGTTTTTGGGGTCCGAAGGTTTTCTGGGACTTAGTCTCTGGAGCAACATTTCTGAAGCTCGGCACGAGCAACCACGCACGTGTCTTATATCTCCGTAAGTAAGTGTCTGACGGTCTTGGACACCTTTAGCAAAAAGTTGCGTATAACCATCCTCGTCAATACTCTCGAACACTGTAACTCGATCCGACCACTCCTTGGTACACTTTTGTGGGTTACCAGTTTCGGTTGGGACTTAGTCTCTGGAGACCAAATTCTGAAGCTCGGCGTGGGTACCGGTTTTTCGTGCACGTCAGAGGGCCTCGACCGCCCCGAGAACCCGACCTACAGGATTTTGGCCATTTTTGGGGGTGCACAAAAGTGTTCGTAATCAACCTCGGATTGTACTTTTCATCATCTAGGGGCACCGTAGGGACCGAAAAAAGTGGTTTCGCATGATAGTCCACCTCGACCCATGTCGACCCTTGCGCGACCCCGACCTTCAGGATTTTGCTCTACGGAAGGGGGTGCACACTTGTGCGACCCCGACCTTCAGGATTTTGCTCTACGGAAGGGGGTGCACAAAAGTGTTCGTAATCAACCTCGGATTGTACTTTTCATCATCTAGGGGCACCGTAGGGACCGAAAAAAGTGGTTTCGCATGATAGTCCACCTCGACCCATGTCGACCCTTGCGCGACCCCGACCTTCAGGATTTTGCTCTACGGAAGGGGGTGCACACTTGCGCGACCCCGACCTTCAGGATTTTGCTCTACGGAAGGGGGTGCACAAAAGTGTTCGTAATCAACCTCGGATTGTACTTTTCATCATCTAGGGGCACCGTAGGGACCGAAAAAAGTGGTTTCGCATGATAGTCCACCTCGACCCATGTCGACCCTTGCGCGACCCCGACCTTCAGGATTTTGCTCTACGGAAGGGGGTGCACACTTGCGCGACCCCGACCTTCAGGATTTTGCTCTACGGAAGGGGGTGCACAAAAGTGTTCGTAATCAACCTCGGATTGTACTTTTCATCATCTAGGGGCACCGTAGGGACCGAAAAAAGTGGTTTCGCATGATAGTCCACCTCGACCCATGTCGACCCTTGCGCGACCCCGACCTTCAGGATTTTGCTCTACGGAAGGGGGTGCACAAAAGTGTTCGTAATCAACCTCGGATTGTACTTTTCATCATCTAGGGGCACCGTAGGGACCGAAAAAAGTGGTTTCGCATGATAGTCCACCTCGACCCATGTCGACCCTTGCGCGACCCCGACCTTCAGGATTTTGCTCTACGGAAGGGGGTGCACAAAAGTGTTCGTAATCAACCTCGGATTGTACTTTTCATCATCTAGGGGCACCGTAGGGACCGAAAAAAGTGGTTTCGCATGATAGTCCACCTCGACCCATGTCGACCCTTGCGCGACCCCGACCTTCAGGATTTTGCTCTACGGAAGGGGGTCGACTTGTGCGCAACCCCGACCTTCAGGATTTTGCTCTACGGAAGGGGGTGCACAAAAGTGTTCGTAATCAACCTCGGATTGTACTTTTCATCATCTAGGGGCACCGTAGGGACCGAAAAAAGTGGTTTCGCATGATAGTCCACCTCGACCCATGTCGACCCTTGCGCGACCCCGACCTTCAGGATTTTGCTCTACGGAAGGGGTCTACTTGTGCGCGACCCCGACCTTCAGGATTTTGCTCTACGGAAGGGGGTCTACTTGTGCGCAACCCCGACCTTCAGGATTTTGCTCTACGGAAGGGGGTGCACAAAAGTGTTCGTAATCAACCTCGGATTGTACTTTTCATCATCTAGGGGCACCGTAGGGACCGAAAAAAGTGGTTTCGCATGATAGTCCACCTCGACCCATGTCGACCCTTGCGCGACCCCGACCTTCAGGATTTTGCTCTACGGAAGGGGGTCTACTTGTGCGCAACCCCGACCTTCAGGATTTTGCTCTACGGAAGGGGGTGCACAAAAGTGTTCGTAATCAACCTCGGATTGTACTTTTCATCATCTAGGGGCACCGTAGGGACCGAAAAAAGTGGTTTCGCATGATAGTCCACCTCGACCCATGTCGACCCTTGCGCGACCCCGACCTTCAGGATTTTGCTCTACGGAAGGGGGTGCACACTTGTGCGACCCCGACCTTCAGGATTTTGCTCTACGGAAGGGGGTGCACAAAAGTGTTCGTAATCAACCTCGGATTGTACTTTTCATCATCTAGGGGCACCGTAGGGACCGAAAAAAGTGGTTTCGCATGATAGTCCACCTCGACCCATGTCGACCCTTGCGCGACGCCGACCTTCAGGATTTTGCTCTACGGAAGGGGGTCTACTTGTGCGCAACCCCGACCTTCAGGATTTTGCTCTACGGAAGGGGGTGCACAAAAGTGTTCGTAATCAACCTCGGATTGTACTTTTCATCATCTAGGGGCACCGTAGGGACCGAAAAAAGTGGTTTCGCATGATAGTCCACCTCGACCCATGTCGACCCTTGCGCGACGCCGACCTTCAGGATTTTGCTCTACGGAAGGGGGTCTACTTGTGCGCAACCCCGACCTTCAGGATTTTGCTCTACGGAAGGGGGTGCACAAAAGTGTTCGTAATCAACCTCGGATTGTACTTTTCATCATCTAGGGGCACCGTAGGGACCGAAAAAAGTGGTTTCGCATGATAGTCCACCTCGACCCATGTCGACCCTTGCGCGACCCCGACCTTCAGGATTTTGCTCTACGGAAGGGGGTCGACTTGTGCGCAACCCCGACCTTCAGGATTTTGCTCTACGGAAGGGGGTGCACAAAAGTGTTCGTAATCAACCTCGGATTGTACTTTTCATCATCTAGGGGCACCGTAGGGACCGAAAAAAGTGGTTTCGCATGATAGTCCACCTCGACCCATGTCGACCCTTGCGCGACCCCGACCTTCAGGATTTTGCTCTACGGAAGGGGGTCTACTTGTGCGCAACCCCGACCTTCAGGATTTTGCTCTACGGAAGGGGGTGCACAAAAGTGTTCGTAATCAACCTCGGATTGTACTTTTCATCATCTAGGGGCACCGTAGGGACCGAAAAAAGTGGTTTCGCATGATAGTCCACCTCGACCCATGTCGACCCTTGCGCGACCCCGACCTTCAGGATTTTGCTCTACGGAAGGGGGTGCACAAAAGTGTTCGTAATCAACCTCGGATTGTACTTTTCATCATCTAGGGGCACCGTAGGGACCGAAAAAAGTGGTTTCGCATGATAGTCCACCTCGACCCATGTCGACCCTTGCGCGACCCCGACCTTCAGGATTTTGCTCTACGGAAGGGGGTCGACTTGTGCGCAACCCCGACCTTCAGGATTTTGCTCTACGGAAGGGGGTGCACAAAAGTGTTCGTAATCAACCTCGGATTGTACTTTTCATCATCTAGGGGCACCGTAGGGACCGAAAAAAGTGGTTTCGCATGATAGTCCACCTCGACCCATGTCGACCCTTGCGCGACCCCGACCTTCAGGATTTTGCTCTACGGAAGGGGGTCGACTTGTGCGCAACCCCGACCTTCAGGATTTTGCTCTACGGAAGGGGGTGCACAAAAGTGTTCGTAATCAACCTCGGATTGTACTTTTCATCATCTAGGGGCACCGTAGGGACCGAAAAAAGTGGTTTCGCATGATAGTCCACCTCGACCCATGTCGACCCTTGCGCGACCCCGACCTTCAGGATTTTGCTCTACGGAAGGGGGTCTACTTGTGCGCAACCCCGACCTTCAGGATTTTGCTCTACGGAAGGGGGTGCACAAAAGTGTTCGTAATCAACCTCGGATTGTACTTTTCATCATCTAGGGGCACCGTAGGGACCGAAAAAAGTGGTTTCGCATGATAGTCCACCTCGACCCATGTCGACCCTTGCGCGACCCCGACCTTCAGGATTTTGCTCTACGGAAGGGGGTGCACACTTGCGCGACCCCGACCTTCAGGATTTTGCTCTACGGAAGGGGGTGCACAAAAGTGTTCGTAATCAACCTCGGATTGTACTTTTCATCATCTAGGGGCACCGTAGGGACCGAAAAAAGTGGTTTCGCATGATAGTCCACCTCGACCCATGTCGACCCTTGCGCGACCCCGACCTTCAGGATTTTGCTCTACGGAAGGGGGTGCACAAAAGTGTTCGTAATCAACCTCGGATTGTACTTTTCATCATCTAGGGGCACCGTAGGGACCGAAAAAAGTGGTTTCGCATGATAGTCCACCTCGACCCATGTCGACCCTTGCGCGACCCCGACCTTCAGGATTTTGCTCTACGGAAGGGGGTGCACAAAAGTGTTCGTAATCAACCTCGGATTGTACTTTTCATCATCTAGGGGCACCGTAGGGACCGAAAAAAGTGGTTTCGCATGATAGTCCACCTCGACCCATGTCGACCCTTGCGCGACCCCGACCTTCAGGATTTTGCTCTACGGAAGGGGGTGCACACTTGTGCGACCCCGACCTTCAGGATTTTGCTCTACGGAAGGGGGTGCACAAAAGTGTTCGTAATCAACCTTGGATTGTACTTTTCATCATCTAGGGGCACCATAGGGACCGAAAAAAGTGGTTTCGCATGATAGTCCACCTCGACCCATGTCGACCCTTGCGCGACCCCGACCTTCAGGATTTTGCTCTACGGAAGGGGGTGCACACTTGTGCGACCCCGACCTTCAGGATTTTGCTCTACGGAAGGGGGTGCACAAAAGTGTTCGTAATCAACCTTGGATTGTACTTTTCATCATCTAGGGGCACCATAGGGACCGAAAAAAGTGGTTTCGCATGATAGTCCACCTCGACCCATGTCGACCCTTGCGCGACCCCGACCTTCAGGATTTTGCTCTACGGTAGGGGGTGCACAAAAGTGTTCGTAATCAACCTCGGATTGTACTTTTCATCATCTAGGGGCACCGTAGGGACCGAAAAAAGTGGTTTCGCATGATAGTCCACCTCGACCCATGTCGACCCTTGCGCGACCCCGACCTTCAGGATTTTGCTCTACGGAAGGGGGTGCACAAAAGTGTTCGTAATCAACCTCGGATTGTACTTTTCATCATCTAGGGGCACCGTAGGGACCGAAAAAAGTGGTTTCGCATGATAGTCCACCTCGACCCATGTCGACCCTTGCGCGACCCCGACCTTCAGGATTTTGCTCTACGGAAGGGGGTCTACTTGTGCGCAACCCCGACCTTCAGGATTTTGCTCTACGGAAGGGGGTGCACAAAAGTGTTCGTAATCAACCTCGGATTGTACTTTTCATCATCTAGGGGCACCGTAGGGACCGAAAAAAGTGGTTTCGCATGATAGTCCACCTCGACCCATGTCGACCCTTGCGCGACCCCGACCTTCAGGATTTTGCTCTACGGAAGGGGGTGCACAAAAGTGTTCGTAATCAACCTCGGATTGTACTTTTCATCATCTAGGGGCACCGTAGGGACCGAAAAAAGTGGTTTCGCATGATAGTCCACCTCGACCCATGTCGACCCTTGCGCGACCCCGACCTTCAGGATTTTGCTCTACGGAAGGGGGTGCACAAAAGTGTTCGTAATCAACCTCGGATTGTACTTTTCATCATCTAGGGGCACCGTAGGGACCGAAAAAAGTGGTTTCGCATGATAGTCCACCTCGACCCATGTCGACCCTTGCGCGACCCCGACCTTCAGGATTTTGCTCTACGGAAGGGGGTGCACACTTGTGCGACCCCGACCTTCAGGATTTTGCTCTACGGAAGGGGGTGCACAAAAGTGTTCGTAATCAACCTTGGATTGTACTTTTCATCATCTAGGGGCACCATAGGGACCGAAAAAAGTGTCTTCGCATGATAGTCCACCTCGACCCATGTCGACCCTTGCGCGACCCCGACCTTCAGGATTTTGCTCTACGGAAGGGGGTGCACACTTGTGCGACCCCGACCTTCAGGATTTTGCTCTACGGAAGGGGGTGCACAAAAGTGTTCGTAATCAACCTTGGATTGTACTTTTCATCATCTAGGGGCACCATAGGGACCGAAAAAAGTGGTTTCGCATGATAGTCCACCTCGACCCATGTCGACCCTTGCGCGACCCCGACCTTCAGGATTTTGCTCTACGGTAGGGGGTGCACAAAAGTGTTCGTAATCAACCTCGGATTGTACTTTTCATCATCTAGGGGCACCGTAGGGACCGAAAAAAGTGGTTTCGCATGATAGTCCACCTCGACCCATGTCGACCCTTGCGCGACCCCGACCTTCAGGATTTTGCTCTACGGAAGGGGGTGCACAAAAGTGTTCGTAATCAACCTCGGATTGTACTTTTCATCATCTAGGGGCACCGTAGGGACCGAAAAAAGTGGTTTCGCATGATAGTCCACCTCGACCCATGTCGACCCTTGCGCGACCCCGACCTTCAGGATTTTGCTCTACGGAAGGGGGTCTACTTGTGCGCAACCCCGACCTTCAGGATTTTGCTCTACGGAAGGGGGTGCACAAAAGTGTTCGTAATCAACCTCGGATTGTACTTTTCATCATCTAGGGGCACCGTAGGGACCGAAAAAAGTGGTTTCGCATGATAGTCCACCTCGACCCATGTCGACCCTTGCGCGACCCCGACCTTCAGGATTTTGCTCTACGGAAGGGGGTGCACAAAAGTGTTCGTAATCAACCTCGGATTGTACTTTTCATCATCTAGGGGCACCGTAGGGACCGAAAAAAGTGGTTTCGCATGATAGTCCACCTCGACCCATGTCGACCCTTGCGCGACCCCGACCTTCAGGATTTTGCTCTACGGAAGGGGGTCGACTTGTGCGCAACCCCGACCTTCAGGATTTTGCTCTACGGAAGGGGGTGCACAAAAGTGTTCGTAATCAACCTCGGATTGTACTTTTCATCATCTAGGGGCACCGTAGGGACCGAAAAAAGTGGTTTCGCATGATAGTCCACCTCGACCCATGTCGACCCTTGCGCGACCCCGACCTTCAGGATTTTGCTCTACGGAAGGGGGTCTACTTGTGCGCAACCCCGACCTTCAGGATTTTGCTCTACGGAAGGGGGTGCACAAAAGTGTTCGTAATCAACCTCGGATTGTACTTTTCATCATCTAGGGGCACCGTAGGGACCGAAAAAAGTGGTTTCGCATGATAGTCCACCTCGACCCATGTCGACCCTTGCGCGACCCCGACCTTCAGGATTTTGCTCTACGGAAGGGGGTCGACTTGTGCGCAACCCCGACCTTCAGGATTTTGCTCTACGGAAGGGGGTGCACAAAAGTGTTCGTAATCAACCTCGGATTGTACTTTTCATCATCTAGGGGCACCGTAGGGACCGAAAAAAGTGGTTTCGCATGATAGTCCACCTCGACCCATGTCGACCCTTGCGCGACCCCGACCTTCAGGATTTTGCTCTACGGAAGGGGGTGCACAAAAGTGTTCGTAATCAACCTCGGATTGTACTTTTCATCATCTAGGGGCACCGTAGGGACCGAAAAAAGTGGTTTCGCATGATAGTCCACCTCGACCCATGTCGACCCTTGCGCGACCCCGACCTTCAGGATTTTGCTCTACGGAAGGGGGTCTACTTGTGCGCAACCCCGACCTTCAGGATTTTGCTCTACGGAAGGGGGTGCACAAAAGTGTTCGTAATCAACCTCGGATTGTACTTTTCATCATCTAGGGGCACCGTAGGGACCGAAAAAAGTGGTTTCGCATGATAGTCCACCTCGACCCATGTCGACCCTTGCGCGACCCCGACCTTCAGGATTTTGCTCTACGGAAGGGGGTGCACAAAAGTGTTCGTAATCAACCTCGGATTGTACTTTTCATCATCTAGGGGCACCGTAGGGACCGAAAAAAGTGGTTTCGCATGATAGTCCACCTCGACCCATGTCGACCCTTGCGCGACCCCGACCTTCAGGATTTTGCTCTACGGAAGGGGTCCTCTCTGTACAAGGTTTAGGGGTACATTTTCACCCAAAAACCACTATCGCTCATCCGAAACAACTCCTCGACATGTGTCTT
>NW_026525467.1:1465000-1470000 GCF_943737925.1 Anopheles nili | reverse complement strand
GTGCAGCCCAGAACATCTAAGGGCATCACGGACCTGTTATCGCTCAATCTCACCTTGCTAAACACAAGTTGTCCCGCTAAGCAGGGCAAACTTAGCTGACGACCCCCGCGAAGGGGCCACCGGCTGTGACGTCAGGTGCGCCCGGGGGCGCACTGCTGACAGCGTTCTAGTTAGCCTGATCGAGTCGCGTTCGTTATCGGAATTAACCAGACAAATCATTCCACGAACTAAGAACGGCCATGCACCACTACCCTTAAATTTGAGAAAGAGCTCTTAATCTGTCTTACCTCGATAAGTTCGGACCTGGTAAGTTTTCCCGTGTTGAGTCAAATTAAGCCGCAAGCTCCACTTCTTTTTTTTTTTTTTTTGTTACAAAGTCGGTTTATTGATATAATATATACATAATTTAAACCTTCGCGTTCCGAGAAGCTGTTTCCCCGCGAGGGATATGCTTCTCGGATTTATAGTTCTGTTTGAAATCACAATGTAAACACATTTCTCATTCGCTTCATTTTCTTTCAATAATGTTCCCCCTTTCTGCAGATTACGCCACGGCGTAACCAGCAACTTTCAACGTCCGGAGAACTCTGCAGCGCTTGCCGCTGCCTCCTCCGCAGATGTCATCATTTCTCCAGTGCCGTCCAGTGACTGCTGCCGCTGGGCTCGGACCTCGCGACGATACGCGCGTTGCCGCTCGTTCCGTCGTTGTCTCGCTAGTTCCGCCCTCCGTGCCACGGTGGACGGCGAAGGCGGCGTCATCGCTCTGCTGTAACGCACCAGCAGAGGAGAGCCGGGATTGCGGACCATCCGCATCCTTCGCCGCCTTTCGTTGTCCCGACGCTGCCGCTCGCGACGCCGATCCTGCAGAATCTGCGCCTCTCGCTGCGACACCGGGTGCACTGTCCGGAGCTCGTTCAAAACCAGTCGTCTGGCACGTTGCTGAGCGTTGCGCCGCTCACGCCGCCGTTCGACCAGTTCCTCGTGCGCTGTTCGGGAGTCATCAAGTGCCGCATTCCGCTCCGCCAGGCTGGACCGCTGCCAGGTCTCCCGCAGCTCCTCAGTGATGAGGCTGCAGGCTTCGCAGACGCTGCTCCAGTTTGACGGGCTCTGCAACATGTGACCCACCAGAGTCTCCGCTTCCAAAGGTTCTCCATCTGCCGCCATTAGATGTAGTGCTCGCACGCGTTCAAATCGAGGACACTCAAAGAGGACGTGACCGACCGTCTCCTCCACCGCCAGACACTGGGGGCAGTCAGGGGACGAAGTGAACCGCATTGCGCTGAGGTACTCCCGGAAAAATCCGTGTCCCGAGAGCACCTGCGCCAGCGCGAACGTCACTTGTCCGTGGTTCCTTTCCTGCCAGGGTGCTATCTGCGGCAACACCCTATGCGTCCAGCGGATGAAACGGCTGGCCGACCGGTGATGATGGTCCTCGCCGTCGTCGTCGCCCTCCTGGTGTTCATCGTCGTCGTCGCGCTGCTCTGCTGAAGACTCTTCGGTGTTCTGCCGTTGTTGTCGCTGGGCCTGCCCTTCCGCCACCGCGTCCCATGAGCGCTGCCAGGCGCACATCGTCGCACGCCGCTCCTCCTTGCGGATGGCATCCGTAGAAGGGGCGCGATCGATGGCATGCAGCCGCTCATAAATCCTGGCGTCCTCCTCCACTAGCAAGCCGATGGGAATGAGTCCGGCCAGGATTGTTGCCACGCTGTGGCTGACGGTTCGAAATGCACAGGCCGTCCGAATCGCAGGGATCCGTTGCGATCGCTGGAGAAGCCTGGCACACGCCTGCAGGCTGGTCGCGCTGTGCCATACTGGAGCCGCATACCGGATGACCGATGACACCACACCCGCGAGCAATCGTCGTTGTGCTGGCTTGGGACCACCGTGGTTCTGCATCAGTGCAGTCACTGCTTTCGCAACACGGAGAGCCTTTTGCGACACGGCCTCGACGTGCTGTTTCCAGCTAAGGTGATCCTCCAGCGTGACGCCGAGGTAGCGGATGGTCCTCGACGACTCGACGATTGTGCCGCAGATGTCCACCGGAATACGCGGGTGTCCCTGACGAAGGCTGCTGATCATCACCATCTCAGTTTTGCCGGCGGAGAGCTTGAGTTGGTGACGCTCCATCCACTGGTTGATGACCAGGACAGCCTTTTCGGCCTCTGCAGCGGCCTCTCTGGGTGTACAGCCCGGAGCCGTCAGGACGATGTCGTCCGCGTACCCGATGATGTCGACGCCCGGCGGCAGCTCCAAGCCCAACACACCATCGTACAGCACGTTCCAGAGGGTCGGTCCCAGGATCGACCCCTGCGGCACTCCTGCGGATACGTCACGAGCAACGATGCCCCTGCTGGTCTCGTACCACAGCACGCGGCCGGTGAAGTAGCTCCGAAGGAGCCTTTGCAGCGGCTGCGGCACCAGCTTCTCCTTCAGGCATTGTCCAATCGCCGTCCAACTGGCGCTGTTGAAGGCGTTGGCAACGTCCAAGGCTACCACCATGAGGCACCGCTTATCCCGCCGGTTGGTTCGTCCAAAGGCCATGGCGCGTTGTCCTCGGGCCACCACCTCCCGAATGGCTTGCACTGTCGATCTCCCCCTACGGAAACCGTACTGTGCGGGGGAGAGACGGGGAGCGTTGGCCTGCTCCAAGTGCTCGTTGAGCCGATTCAGTACTATGCGCTCAAACACTTTAGCGGCAGTGTCGAGCATGCATAGGGGCCTATATGATGACGGCAGGCCCGGTGGTTTGCCCGGTTTCGCCAATAGCACCAACCGTTGGCGCTTCCACTGCGCCGGGAATTCTGCTCTGTCGATGAGGTCCTGGTATATCCGGCAGAACGTACCAGGACTCGTCCGAATGGCCACCGTCAATGCGCCATTAGGAATCCCGTCGATGCCCGGGGCCTTTCGCGGGTTCAGTGAAGCAGCGATTTCCAACAGCTCGTCCTCGGAGACGGGGCGGATGGTCGACGCCGCCGTCGGTGATGGTTCCGGCCACTCCATCGCAGGGTGTTCGGGGAACAGCTCCGCCACGATGGTGCCGAGCACTTGAGGGTCCCGCTCTGGCGGTGTTCGACTTCCCCTCAAGCGAGTCATCACGACCCTGTAGCCGGCTCCGAAGATGTTGCTCTCTGCCTCGTTGATAAGATCCTGGAAGCAGCGACGCTTGCTTGCCCGGATTTCCGCTTCGAACTGGCGCTCCACGACGCGCGCCATGTTCATTCGGCAAGCACGCTGCTCCGGATCCCTTGCCTGTTGCACTGCTTCCCTGGCTCGCTGACAGGCAGTCCTCAGCTCCGCCAGCTGAGGGTTCCACCAAAAGGCCGAGCGGTTGGCTCCCAGGCCCGGCTGCTGCCTCGGCATTGTGGCGTTACATGCCTCGCGTAGGGTCTTCATCAGCCCTTTCACATCCTTCGCCATTTCATCAAGGCGGAGATCAACCAACAGTTCAGCGAAGATGTTCGGGCTGAACCTGGTGATCATCCACCTCATGATGTTCCGTGATCGGTCTCGGTGTTCTGTTGTCGCGCTCCGTGCATGATGCTCGCGGTTGCTGTTGTTAGCTTCGCTGATGGTGAAGCAAACCGCTCGATGGTCACTCAGAGTGGGCCGGCTGCTGACCGCCCAATCGCCCGGACCAGCGATGGCATGGCTGGCGAAGGATACGTCGACTATGCTCTCGCTGGCAACCCCGTTCCCTACGAAGGTGGGTGTGTCGCCGCGATTGAGCACCTTCAAGCCTAGCCGTTCGCAGGTCAGCAGCAGCTCCTCGCCCTTGGCGGACGAGCGAGGGCTGCCCCACTCTTCATGGCTGGCGTTGAAGTCTCCAGCGAGGACGATTCGCTGGTGACCCATTGCCACCATTTCAACGGCTTCCAGCACCTGGACAAAGCGCTCAACGTTGACTAGAGGCCGAATGTAGCAGCAGATGAAGAGCACGCCGTCAATGACGGCTGCTGCCACCCACGGCACTCCAGTCGCTAGCACTCTCTGAACTGGCGACCTACCTGTCGCTATAATTGCGACACTCCCAGACTCATCTGCGATCCAGTTCCCGTTGTTCGTGGGCACGCGATGCGGATCGGACAGGAGGACAACGTCCGCCCGATCCTCACGCGCATGCTGGATCGCAAGGTCTTGGGAGACGGCGCGTCGCTGGCAGTTCAGCTGCATTACACGTGTGAACGTGTAGTCTGAGCTCCTCGACAAGACCGATCACCGGTCTGGTGTGCCAATCCGCACACTCCACAGCACGCCGGAGCCTTGCAGCCCCTTGCGCGATGGCCCTCGTTACCGCAGCGGAAACAGCGATTCGATCTGTCGGTTCCTTTGCACTCAAAGGATCGGTGCCCGATCTCGTGGCACCGGAAGCACCTTTGAGCACTCCGCTTCAGTTCCTCTACTACCTTCACGGTGGAGAGGCAGAAGCCGACTCGGAGCTTCTTGCCGTCCAGCAACGTGGCTTCACTGCGCAGTACCCGTGCTCTGCACCTCTGCAGGCCGTTCGGGTACGCATGTAGCGAGATACTCTCGGGAGGGATGGCCACACCATACTGAGATTTGATCTCAGCGGCCACCTCCTCCGGCGTCGCCAGCGGATCCACGTTGTTCGCCGTGATGTACGCCATCTCGGCGATGATCGTTGTCACCCCGCGTGACCCAACAGCCTTCGAAACTTGTTCGCGCATTCGGGCACCATCCGCGTTTGTTTTTAAACGGAGGATCAAATGATCCCTCCGTGTTCTCTCGGTGCGGACCACTTCCGTCCGCAGCTCCGTCAATGAGGTGTTCAGCCGCGCCAAGCGGAACACCTCTTCCCAGCTAGCGTCTTCCGCTGGGATAACTCGAAGGGCTACCGGTCGGCTCTCACGAGCCTTCGTAGCCTTTTTATTTGCTGCTTTTTCGGCCGGATTTCTCCATGCCTCCTGGACAGGCTTCACCCACTGTCCAGGGGGGGTTGTTTTCTTAGGTGGGAGGGTATGGCTTCCTCCCACCACCGG
>NW_026525467.1:1447500-1460000 GCF_943737925.1 Anopheles nili | reverse complement strand
TCAAGCTGAACATTTCATTAGAACATCGCGAAACGATCCGACGCCTCCTTCTGGGAGTTTTTGGGGTCGGAAGGTTTTCTGGGACTTAGTCTCTGGAGCAACATTTCTGAAGCTCGGCACGAGCAACCACGCACGTAACTTATATCTCCGTAAGTAAGGGTCTGACGGTCTTGGACACCTTTAGCAAAAAGTTGCGCTCTATCGAATGGAACATTTCACTAGAACACCACGAAACGATCCGACCACTCCTTCGACCTGTTTTTGGGTTTTGCAGTTTTCCATGGGGTATTTTGTATGGGGAAAACCGACCCATGCCCGTATCTCCGTACCTAAGCGTCTGACGGTCTTGGACCCCTTTAGGTAAAAGTTGCATTCCGTCGAGCTGAACATTTCACTAGAACATCGCGAAACGATCCGACGACTCCTTCTGGGAGTTTTTGGGGTCGGAAGGTTTTCTGGGACTTAGTCTCTGGAGCAACATTTCTGAAGCTCGGCACGAGCAACCACGCACGTGTCTTATATCTCCGTAAGTAAGGGTCTGACGGTCTTGGACACCTTTAGCAAAAAGTTGCGTCTTATTGAATGGAACATTTCACTAGAACACCACGAAACGATCCGACCACTCCTTCGACCTGTTTTGGGGTTTTGCAGTTTTCCATGGGGTATTTTGTATGGGGAAAACCGACCCATGCCCGTATCTCCGTACCTAAGCGTCTGACGGTCTTGGACCCCTTTAGGTAAAAGTTGCATTCCGTCGAGCTGAACATTTCACTAGAACATCGCGAAACGATCCGACGACTCCTTCTGGGAGTTTTTGGGGTCGGAAGGTTTTCTGGGACTTAGTCTCTGGAGCAACATTTCTGAAGCTCGGCACGAGCAACCACGCACGTGTCTTATATCTCCGTAAGTAAGGGTCTGACGGTCTTGGACACCTTTAGCAAAAAGTTGCGCGCTATCGAATGGAACATTTCACTAGAACATCACGAAACGATCCGACCACTCCTTCGACCTGTTTTGGGGTTTTGCAGTTTTCCATGGGGTATTTTGTATGGGGAAAACCGACCCATGCCCGTATCTCCGTACCTAAGCGTCTGACGGTCTTGGACCCCTTTAGGTAAAAGTTGCATTCCGTCGAGCTGAACATTTCACTAGAACATCACGAAACGATCCGACGACTCCTTCTGGGAGTTTTTGGGGTCCGAAGGTTTTCTGGGACTTAGTCTCTGGAGCAACATTTCTGAAGCTCGGCACGAGCAACCACGCACGTGTCTTATATCTCCGTAAGTAAGGGTCTGACGGTCTTGGACACCTTTAGCAAAAAGTTGCGCCCTATCGAATGGAACATTTCACTAGAACATCACGAAACGATCCGACCACTCCTTCGACCTGTTTTGGGGTTTTGCAGTTTTCCATGGGGTATTTTGTATGGGGAAAACCGACCCATGCCCGTATCTCCGTACCTAAGCGTCTGACGGTCTTGGACCCCTTTAGGTAAAAGTTGCATTCCGTCGAGCTGAACATTTCACTAGAACATCGCGAAACGATCCGACGACTCCTTCTGGGAGTTTTTGGGGTACGAAGGTTTTCTGGGACATAGTCTCTGGAGCAACATTTCTGAAGCTCGGCGTGGGTACCGGTTTTTCGTGCACGTCAGAGGGCCTCGACCGCCCCGAGAACCCGACCTTCAGGATTTTGGCCATTTTTGGGGGTGCACAAAAGTGTTCGTAATCAACCTCGGATTGTACTTTTCATCATCTAGGGGCACCGTAGGGACCGAAAAAAGTGGTTTCGCATGATAGTCCACCTCGACCCATGTCGACCCTTGCGCGACCCCGACCTTCAGGATTTTGCTCTACGGAAGGGGGTGCACACTTGTGCGACCCCGACCTTCAGGATTTTGCTCTACGGAAGGGGGTGCACAAAAGTGTTCGTAATCAACCTCGGATTGTACTTTTCATCATCTAGGGGCACCGTAGGGACCGAAAAAAGTGGTTTCGCATGATAGTCCACCTCGACCCATGTCGACCCTTGCGCGACCCCGACCTTCAGGATTTTGCTCTACGGAAGGGGGTGCACAAAAGTGTTCGTAATCAACCTCGGATTGTACTTTTCATCATCTAGGGGCACCGTAGGGACCGAAAAAAGTGGTTTCGCATGATAGTCCACCTCGACCCATGTCGACCCTTGCGCGACCCCGACCTTCAGGATTTTGCTCTACGGAAGGGGGTGCACAAAAGTGTTCGTAATCAACCTCGGATTGTACTTTTCATCATCTAGGGGCACCGTAGGGACCGAAAAAAGTGGTTTCGCATGATAGTCCACCTCGACCCATGTCGACCCTTGCGCGACCCCGACCTTCAGGATTTTGCTCTACGGAAGGGGGTCTACTTGTGCGCAACCCCGACCTTCAGGATTTTGCTCTACGGAAGGGGGTGCACAAAAGTGTTCGTAATCAACCTCGGATTGTACTTTTCATCATCTAGGGGCACCGTAGGGACCGAAAAAAGTGGTTTCGCATGATAGTCCACCTCGACCCATGTCGACCCTTGCGCGACCCCGACCTTCAGGATTTTGCTCTACGGAAGGGGGTGCACAAAAGTGTTCGTAATCAACCTCGGATTGTACTTTTCATCATCTAGGGGCACCGTAGGGACCGAAAAAAGTGGTTTCGCATGATAGTCCACCTCGACCCATGTCGACCCTTGCGCGACCCCGACCTTCAGGATTTTGCTCTACGGAAGGGGGTGCACAAAAGTGTTCGTAATCAACCTCGGAGTGTACTTTTCATCATCTAGGGGCACCGTAGGGACCGAAAAAAGTGGTTTCGCATGATAGTCCACCTCGACCCATGTCGACCCTTGCGCGACCCCGACCTTCAGGATTTTGCTCTACGGAAGGGGGTCTACTTGTGCGCAACCCCGACCTTCAGGATTTTGCTCTACGGAAGGGGGTGCACAAAAGTGTTCGTAATCAACCTCGGATTGTAC
Source organism: Anopheles nili (assembly GCF_943737925.1). Classification (NCBI taxonomy): domain Eukaryota; kingdom Metazoa; phylum Arthropoda; class Insecta; order Diptera; family Culicidae; genus Anopheles; species Anopheles nili. The sequence goes on along the minus strand of NW_026525467.1, from coordinate 1,457,013 downwards.
TTTTCATCATCTACGGGCATCGTAGGGACCGAAAAAAGTGGTTTCGCATGATAGTCCACCTCGACCCATGTCGACCCTTGCGCGACCCCGACCTTCAGGATTTTGCTCTACGGAAGGGGGTCGACTTGTGCGCAACCCCGACCTTCAGGATTTTGCTCTACGGAAGGGGGTGCACAAAAGTGTTCGTAATCAACCTCGGATTGTACTTTTCATCATCTAGGGGCACCGTAGGGACCGAAAAAAGTGGTTTCGCATGATAGTCCACCTCGACCCATGTCGACCCTTGCGCGACCCCGACCTTCAGGATTTTGCTCTACGGAAGGGGGTCTACTTGTGCGCAACCCCGACCTTCAGGATTTTGCTCTACGGAAGGGGGTGCACAAAAGTGTTCGTAATCAACCTCGGATTGTACTTTTCATCATCTAGGGGCACCGTAGGGACCGAAAAAAGTGGTTTCGCATGATAGTCCACCTCGACCCATGTCGACCCTTGCGCGACCCCGACCTTCAGGATTTTGCTCTACGGAAGGGGGTGCACAAAAGTGTTCGTAATCAACCTCGGATTGTACTTTTCATCATCTAGGGGCACCGTAGGGACCGAAAAAAGTGGTTTCGCATGATAGTCCACCTCGACCCATGTCGACCCTTGCGCGACCCCGACCTTCAGGATTTTGCTCTACGGAAGGGGGTCGACTTGTGCGCAACCCCGACCTTCAGGATTTTGCTCTACGGAAGGGGGTGCACAAAAGTGTTCGTAATCAACCTCGGATTGTACTTTTCATCATCTAGGGGCACCGTAGGGACCGAAAAAAGTGGTTTCGCATGATAGTCCACCTCGACCCATGTCGACCCTTGCGCGACCCCGACCTTCAGGATTTTGCTCTACGGAAGGGGGTGCACAAAAGTGTTCGTAATCAACCTCGGATTGTACTTTTCATCATCTAGGGGCACCGTAGGGACCGAAAAAAGTGGTTTCGCATGATAGTCCACCTCGACCCATGTCGACCCTTGCGCGACCCCGACCTTCAGGATTTTGCTCTACGGAAGGGGGTGCACAAAAGTGTTCGTAATCAACCTCGGATTGTACTTTTCATCATCTAGGGGCACCGTAGGGACCGAAAAAAGTGGTTTCGCATGATAGTCCACCTCGACCCATGTCGACCCTTGCGCGACCCCGACCTTCAGGATTTTGCTCTACGGAAGGGGGTGCACAAAAGTGTTCGTAATCAACCTCGGATTGTACTTTTCATCATCTAGGGGCACCGTAGGGACCGAAAAAAGTGGTTTCGCATGATAGTCCACCTCGACCCATGTCGACCCTTGCGCGACCCCGACCTTCAGGATTTTGCTCTACGGAAGGGGGTCTACTTGTGCGCAACCCCGACCTTCAGGATTTTGCTCTACGGAAGGGGGTGCACAAAAGTGTTCGTAATCAACCTCGGATTGTACTTTTCATCATCTACGGGCATCGTAGGGACCGAAAAAAGTGGTTTCGCATGATAGTCCACCTCGACCCATGTCGACCCTTGCGCGACCCCGACCTTCAGGATTTTGCTCTACGGAAGGGGGTCGACTTGTGCGCAACCCCGACCTTCAGGATTTTGCTCTACGGAAGGGGGTGCACAAAAGTGTTCGTAATCAACCTCGGATTGTACTTTTCATCATCTAGGGGCACCGTAGGGACCGAAAAAAGTGGTTTCGCATGATAGTCCACCTCGACCCATGTCGACCCTTGCGCGACCCCGACCTTCAGGATTTTGCTCTACGGAAGGGGGTCTACTTGTGCGCAACCCCGACCTTCAGGATTTTGCTCTACGGAAGGGGGTGCACAAAAGTGTTCGTAATCAACCTCGGATTGTACTTTTCATCATCTAGGGGCACCGTAGGGACCGAAAAAAGTGGTTTCGCATGATAGTCCACCTCGACCCATGTCGACCCTTGCGCGACCCCGACCTTCAGGATTTTGCTCTACGGAAGGGGGTCGACTTGTGCGCAACCCCGACCTTCAGGATTTTGCTCTACGGAAGGGGGTGCACAAAAGTGTTCGTAATCAACCTCGGATTGTACTTTTCATCATCTAGGGGCACCGTAGGGACCGAAAAAAGTGGTTTCGCATGATAGTCCACCTCGACCCATGTCGACCCTTGCGCGACCCCGACCTTCAGGATTTTGCTCTACGGAAGGGGGTGCACAAAAGTGTTCGTAATCAACCTCGGATTGTACTTTTCATCATCTAGGGGCACCGTAGGGACCGAAAAAAGTGGTTTCGCATGATAGTCCACCTCGACCCATGTCGACCCTTGCGCGACCCCGACCTTCAGGATTTTGCTCTACGGAAGGGGGTCTACTTGTGCGCAACCCCGACCTTCAGGATTTTGCTCTACGGAAGGGGGTGCACAAAAGTGTTCGTAATCAACCTCGGATTGTACTTTTCATCATCTAGGGGCACCGTAGGGACCGAAAAAAGTGGTTTCGCATGATAGTCCACCTCGACCCATGTCGACCCTTGCGCGACCCCGACCTTCAGGATTTTGCTCTACGGAAGGGGGTGCACAAAAGTGTTCGTAATCAACCTCGGATTGTACTTTTCATCATCTAGGGGCACCGTAGGGACCGAAAAAAGTGGTTTCGCATGATAGTCCACCTCGACCCATGTCGACCCTTGCGCGACCCCGACCTTCAGGATTTTGCTCTACGGAAGGGGGTCTACTTGTGCGCAACCCCGACCTTCAGGATTTTGCTCTACGGAAGGGGGTGCACAAAAGTGTTCGTAATCAACCTCGGATTGTACTTTTCATCATCTAGGGGCACCGTAGGGACCGAAAAAAGTGGTTTCGCATGATAGTCCACCTCGACCCATGTCGACCCTTGCGCGACCCCGACCTTCAGGATTTTGCTCTACGGAAGGGGGTGCACACTTGTGCGACCCCGACCTTCAGGATTTTGCTCTACGGAAGGGGGTGCACAAAAGTGTTCGTAATCAACCTCGGATTGTACTTTTCATCATCTAGGGGCACCGTAGGGACCGAAAAAAGTGGTTTCGCATGATAGTCCACCTCGACCCATGTCGACCCTTGCGCGACCCCGACCTTCAGGATTTTGCTCTACGGAAGGGGGTCTACTTGTGCGCAACCCCGACCTTCAGGATTTTGCTCTACGGAAGGGGGTGCACAAAAGTGTTCGTAATCAACCTCGGATTGTACTTTTCATCATCTAGGGGCACCGTAGGGACCGAAAAAAGTGGTTTCGCATGATAGTCCACCTCGACCCATGTCGACCCTTGCGCGACCCCGACCTTCAGGATTTTGCTCTACGGAAGGGGGTCTACTTGTGCGCAACCCCGACCTTCAGGATTTTGCTCTACGGAAGGGGGTGCACAAAAGTGTTCGTAATCAACCTCGGATTGTACTTTTCATCATCTAGGGGCACCGTAGGGACCGAAAAAAGTGGTTTCGCATGATAGTCCACCTCGACCCATGTCGACCCTTGCGCGACCCCGACCTTCAGGATTTTGCTCTACGGAAGGGGTCTACCCTTGCTCGACCCCGACCTTCAGGATTTTGCTCTACGGAAGGGGGTGCACAAAAGTGTTCGTAATCAACCTCGGATTGTACTTTTCATCATCTAGGGGCACCGTAGGGACCGAAAAAAGTGGTTTCGCATGATAGTCCACCTCGACCCATGTCGACCCTTGCGCGACCCCGACCTTCAGGATTTTGCTCTACGGAAGGGGGTGCACACTTGTGCGACCCCGACCTTCAGGATTTTGCTCTACGGAAGGGGGTGCACAAAAGTGTTCGTAATCAACCTCGGATTGTACTTTTCATCATCTAGGGGCACCGTAGGGACCGAAAAAAGTGGTTTCGCATGATAGTCCACCTCGACCCATGTCGACCCTTGCGCGACCCCGACCTTCAGGATTTTGCTCTACGGAAGGGGGTCGACTTGTGCGCAACCCCGACCTTCAGGATTTTGCTCTACGGAAGGGGGTGCACAAAAGTGTTCGTAATCAACCTCGGATTGTACTTTTCATCATCTAGGGGCACCGTAGGGACCGAAAAAAGTGGTTTCGCATGATAGTCCACCTCGACCCATGTCGACCCTTGCGCGACCCCGACCTTCAGGATTTTGCTCTACGGAAGGGGGTCGACTTGTGCGCAACCCCGACCTTCAGGATTTTGCTCTACGGAAGGGGGTGCACAAAAGTGTTCGTAATCAACCTCGGATTGTACTTTTCATCATCTAGGGGCACCGTAGGGACCGAAAAAAATGGTTTCGCATGATAGTCCACCTCGACCCATGTCGACCCTTGCGCGACCCCGACCTTCAGGATTGTGCTCTACGGAAGGGGGTCTACTTGTGCGCAACCCCGACCTTCAGGATTTTGCTCTACGGAAGGGGGTGCACAAAAGTGTTCGTAATCAACCTCGGATTGTACTTTTCATCATCTAGGGGCACCGTAGGGACCGAAAAAAGTGGTTTCGCATGATAGTCCACCTCGACCCATGTCGACCCTTGCGCGACCCCGACCTTCAGGATTTTGCTCTACGGAAGGGGGTGCACAAAAGTGTTCGTAATCAACCTCGGATTGTACTTTTCATCATCTAGGGGCACCGTAGGGACCGAAAAAAGTGGTTTCGCATGATAGTCCACCTCGACCCATGTCGACCCTTGCGCGACCCCGACCTTCAGGATTTTGCTCTACGGAAGGGGGTCTACTTGTGCGCAACCCCGACCTTCAGGATTTTGCTCTACGGAAGGGGGTGCACAAAAGTGTTCGTAATCAACCTCGGATTGTACTTTTCATCATCTAGGGGCACCGTAGGGACCGAAAAAAGTGGTTTCGCATGATAGTCCACCTCGACCCATGTCGACCCTTGCGCGACCCCGACCTTCAGGATTTTGCTCTACGGAAGGGGGTGCACAAAAGTGTTCGTAATCAACCTCGGATTGTACTTTTCATCATCTAGGGGCACCGTAGGGACCGAAAAAAGTGGTTTCGCATGATAGTCCACCTCGACCCATGTCGACCCTTGCGCGACCCCGACCTTCAGGATTTTGCTCTACGGAAGGGGGTGCACAAAAGTGTTCGTAATCAACCTCGGATTGTACTTTTCATCATCTAGGGGCACCGTAGGGACCGAAAAAAGTGGTTTCGCATGATAGTCCACCTCGACCCATGTCGACCCTTGCGCGACCCCGACCTTCAGGATTTTGCTCTACGGAAGGGGGTCTACTTGTGCGCAACCCCGACCTTCAGGATTTTGCTCTACGGAAGGGGGTGCACAAAAGTGTTCGTAATCAACCTCGGATTGTACTTTTCATCATCTAGGGGCACCGTAGGGACCGAAAAAAGTGGTTTCGCATGATAGTCCACCTCGACCCATGTCGACCCTTGCGCGACCCCGACCTTCAGGATTTTGCTCTACGGAAGGGGGTGCACAAAAGTGTTCGTAATCAACCTCGGATTGTACTTTTCATCATCTAGGGGCACCGTAGGGACCGAAAAAAGTGGTTTCGCATGATAGTCCACCTCGACCCATGTCGACCCTTGCGCGACCCCGACCTTCAGGATTTTGCTCTACGGAAGGGGGTCTACTTGTGCGCAACCCCGACCTTCAGGATTTTGCTCTACGGAAGGGGGTGCACAAAAGTGTTCGTAATCAACCTCGGATTGTACTTTTCATCATCTACGGGCATCGTAGGGACCGAAAAAAGTGGTTTCGCATGATAGTCCACCTCGACCCATGTCGACCCTTGCGCGACCCCGACCTTCAGGATTTTGCTCTACGGAAGGGGGTCGACTTGTGCGCAACCCCGACCTTCAGGATTTTGCTCTACGGAAGGGGGTGCACAAAAGTGTTCGTAATCAACCTCGGATTGTACTTTTCATCATCTAGGGGCACCGTAGGGACCGAAAAAAGTGGTTTCGCATGATAGTCCACCTCGACCCATGTCGACCCTTGCGCGACCCCGACCTTCAGGATTTTGCTCTACGGAAGGGGGTCTACTTGTGCGCAACCCCGACCTTCAGGATTTTGCTCTACGGAAGGGGGTGCACAAAAGTGTTCGTAATCAACCTCGGATTGTACTTTTCATCATCTAGGGGCACCGTAGGGACCGAAAAAAGTGGTTTCGCATGATAGTCCACCTCGACCCATGTCGACCCTTGCGCGACCCCGACCTTCAGGATTTTGCTCTACGGAAGGGGGTCGACTTGTGCGCAACCCCGACCTTCAGGATTTTGCTCTACGGAAGGGGGTGCACAAAAGTGTTCGTAATCAACCTCGGATTGTACTTTTCATCATCTAGGGGCACCGTAGGGACCGAAAAAAGTGGTTTCGCATGATAGTCCACCTCGACCCATGTCGACCCTTGCGCGACCCCGACCTTCAGGATTTTGCTCTACGGAAGGGGGTGCACAAAAGTGTTCGTAATCAACCTCGGATTGTACTTTTCATCATCTAGGGGCACCGTAGGGACCGAAAAAAGTGGTTTCGCATGATAGTCCACCTCGACCCATGTCGACCCTTGCGCGACCCCGACCTTCAGGATTTTGCTCTACGGAAGGGGGTCTACTTGTGCGCAACCCCGACCTTCAGGATTTTGCTCTACGGAAGGGGGTGCACAAAAGTGTTCGTAATCAACCTCGGATTGTACTTTTCATCATCTAGGGGCACCGTAGGGACCGAAAAAAGTGGTTTCGCATGATAGTCCACCTCGACCCATGTCGACCCTTGCGCGACCCCGACCTTCAGGATTTTGCTCTACGGAAGGGGTCCTCTCTGTACAAGGTTTAGGGGTACATTTTCACCCAAAAACCACTATCGCTCATCCGAAACAACTCCTCGACATGTGTCTTCTCTGTGAATTTGGCCCCGATCTGACGAGTAGTTTTCGAGATATGCCCCTCTGAAGGTACATATTGGGACTTAGCCGATTTTCACCCATTGCGGTGTCTATGGGGTGTTGGGAATCGCTCTACCGACCAGCCGGTTGGAGATATCGATTCCCGGTCTTCGGCGCGTTTGCTCAACTCCGTAATGCCTACTTTTCGTCCATACACACAACACCTCGCAGAGTTCTCCTTCTGCCAGATATAGCGCGTGCCCCTTTGTTCGTGCACCATTTTGGCCTGTTTTTCGTACATCGCTTCGAAACCATGCGTCCGACGGTTTTGCGTCCCAAGTAGTGATGTTAGAACACCACCGTGGCTAAGTTTCGTCCATATACGCCAACTCCGTACAATGTCTCCATCACCCTGTTTTTGGGTGAAAACCCATTTCAGGGACTTAGCCGATTTTCACCCATTGCGGTGTCTATGGGGTGTTGGGAATCGCTCTACCGACCAGCCGGTTGGAGATATCGAGTTGCGGTCTTCGGCGCGTTTGCTCAACTCCGTAATGCCTACTTTTCGTCCATACACACAACACCTCGCAGAGTTCTCCTTCTGCCAGATATAGCGCGTGCCCCTTTGTTCGTGCACCATTTTGGCCTGTTTTTCGTACATCGCTTCGAAACCATGCGTCCGACGGTTTTGCGTCCCAAGTAGTGATGTTAGAACACCACCGTGGCTAACTTTCGTCCATATACGCCAACTCCGTGCAATGTCTCCATCACCCTGTTTTTGGGTGAAAACCCATTTCTGGGACTTAGCCGATTTTCACCCATTGCGGTGTCTATGGGGTGTTGGGAATCGCTCTACCGACCAGCCGGTTGGGGATATCGATTCCCGGTCTTCGGCGCGTTTGCTCAACTCTGTAATGCCTACTTTTCGTCCATACACACAACACCTCGCAGAGTTCTCCTTCTGCCAGATATAGCGCGTGCCCCTTTGTTCGTGCACCATTTTGCCCGTTTTTCGCACATTGCCTCGAAACCATGCGTTCGACGGTTTTGCGTCCCAAGCACCGATGTTAGAACACCACCGTGGCTAACTTTCGTCCATATACGCCAACTCCGTGCAATGTCTCCATCACCCTGTTTTTGGGTGAAAACCCATTTCTGGGACTTAGCCGATTTTCACCCATTGCGGTGTCTATGGGGTGTTGGGAATCGCTCTACCGACCAGCCGGTTGGAGATATCGATTCCCGGTCTTCGGCGCGTTTGCTCAACTCCGTAATGCCTACTTTTCGTCCATACACACAACACCTCGCAGAGTTCTCCTTCTGCTAGATATAGCGCGTGTCCCTTTGTTCGTGCACCATTTTGGCCCGTTTTTCGCACATTGCCTCGAAACCATGCGTCCGACGCTTTTGTGTCCCAAGTAGTGATGTTAGAACACCACCGTGGCTAACTTTCGTCCATATACGCCAACTCCGTGCAATGTCTCCATCACCCTGTTTTTGGGTGAAAACCCATTTCTGGGACTTAGCCGATTTTCACCCATTGCGGTGTCTATGGGGTGTTGGGAATCGCTCTACCGACCAGCCGGTTGGAGATATCGATTCCCGGTCTTCGGCGCGTTTGCTCAACTCCGTAATGCCTACTTTTCGTCCATACACACAACACCTCGCAGAGTTCTCCTTCTGCTAGATATAGCGCGTGTCCCTTTGTTCGTGAACCATTTTGGCCCGTTTTTCGCACATTGCCTCGAAACCATGCGTCCGACGCTTTTGTGTCCCAAGTAGTGATGTTAGAACACCACCGTGGCTAACTTTCGTCCATATACGCCAAACTTCTCAGACTCCTCCATCCAAGAGTATTTCGTGTTTTCCCATATATTGCATACTTCCAGGGGTTTGCTTCCATACAACTTTCAATGTTCTGTAAAACACCCGCGCATCGTCCGATTGGACTGAAACTGCTCCGGCGCGCTCTCTGCCGTGCTACAACTCTGCGCAAACCATCAAAACCTCGATGCCTGCGTGCGCACCTAGCCATCTGAACTCCGTACACTCTGGCTTAACAGGCCTCTTAGCCCGTTACAACATGGCTAACCCACTGGTAACCGGTAACCGTCACTCGTCCAATGTGGTCCATCACCCGTGCAAGCTGTTTCGCGTGCTTGCGCTTGCTCCGTGAGCAATCCCGCGTGCATTCGGTTGTCTTCCAACAGCGTGTTCGTCTCGCAACAATCTCCTCCGTGTGTACGCCTGGTGCTATGCAACAAGTTGAAATTTTTCGGAAAGTCAAGTTTTGGGACTTGTACTTTTTTTCAACATTAAATGCAGCTTTTCGCACACCATAGCAACTCGGGCTTCGACTTTCGGGACTTGGTGCTTTTCGCGGATCAAGCCCAATGGACTTGACCCGCTAAAGCTCACCTCCTCTCTATCGCTCCATTCGGGTAGCTATGGTGCACCCCAGCCAGTAGCGCACATGCACCCCATGTCTGGGGCACAAGCACACCACCCACTAGGACACACCACAGCAGCACACCCTTCTGCACATAGCACCACGCGTGTGCAGCGTCGCCTTACCCAAGCGACTTGCGGCACCTTGCAGGAGCAAGCTCCCACAGGTGGCGCGCAGCCGGTGTGTGACTCCCGCACACTCCCGACTAGGTGGTAC